>NC_050472.1:23510791-23703291 GCF_013373865.1 Monomorium pharaonis | reverse complement strand
TGAAAGGTTGCAAATCGTTGTGCCACGTTATAAACTAATGCGCTCTCGTGCATTTCTCGCAACTGTTCTTTTCACGAATAAGCTCGCAAAATATGCGAGTAGAATGCGTTCCAAGTGAATTTTTTAATATCGCGACCAAATATCTGCTTGAACTTTTCTGACACGAAATTCAAACAATACTAATTGAGAGAGAGAAAGAAAGAGAGAGAGAAATAGCCAATTCATCACTGTTGCTGTTTTACGTTAAATTCTCAAATATTTAATTAACAGGCAATTCATCAATATTGTAAAAATAATACAAGGCATAATTTTACAGTCTTTTCATCTGATTTTACGTGTAAAATAAATATTAGTTAATATTTGCGTAACACCAGGCGTTGTTTACCACAATATCGATGGATTCTGAATAAACCATGTTATCGTCATATCTTCGCTCTACGGATCGCGTGCCAGAAGATTAACATTGTCACCGTTGACTGGCAACGACTACATCAGTTTACTTCGAACAAAGACCATGTCAGGACAAAGGCAGATCTGAGATTACACGGCCATGCTTGCGGCATTCCTTTTAGACATGACTAATGCACCTAACTGACGGTTTCACGACTCAGGTGTTTTCGAGAACCGCAATAAGACGCCGTTCATCCAGAACACTTACGCATGTGCGGTCGTTCGAAAGGATCTTCCGGTATTTCCTTCTCACCTGCTTGACGTAACACTTTTACGCCGTTTTTCTCATTCGATCTGTGAGAACTATTAGTGGAATTACAACAAAGACAATGCAATCTATTAAGTATAACGTTTTTACTCTGACGTTCGACATTCGCGCGTGCAACATTTTATTAAATTAAATTATTGAATTAAATTTATATTAAATTAGATTTGATGCTCATTGTACACTTTAAAACAGTTGAAAAAAATCGTGAATATTATATATCTAAAAACTATTTTAAAAATAGACAACTTAAATATAATATAGATAGAATAGATAACGGAATTCACACCGCAATATTTGCGCGACTGATATGTATTGTAAAAATGGTTTATGATATTTTATCTACTATATAAAATAGGTTTTTACTTATAGTTTTAGTTCTTATCAATATCTGTTTTACTGAAAAAATAAAAAAAAATAGATAATAGATTATGCTTTTTATAAAAAAATTAATTTGATTGTAAAAATTGCAATATAGAACGGTACGTGTAATAAAATTGAATGACATAACATTTGGAGCTATTTCTGAGAACGACAAAATTGTCTTCCGGAAAGATTACCGTCCTCTAGAGATAGAACGTGCGCCATTAGGCACAATTTGAAGAAGAATAGAATTGCTTCTCATATGGTCCATATAAATTGAATAAAAATCTTATATTTAATCAAATTTATGTTATCCACTAATGCCAAAAATGATTTATGCACATTGTAATAATTTACAAATAAAATTTTTGATTAATTTGATAGATATTACATAAATGATAAAATTCTTACTCTCACGTTTATCAGACATAAACATGTTATTTACAAACCTAGCAAATTATTGGACAAGCATAATATTATTAATAAAAAATTTATTGTTCTCGAAAATTGAGTCGACAGAAAAACAAAAGTTAAATTTTAAATTAATCTTTTTTACTATTTACATCTTTTCTCGTTTTACTAAATTTACTATAAAAAGTTTAAAGTTCAAAACAACAATGAGCAATTACTTTTTATTAATAATTTTTTATGTTTTTGATTTATCTACGTATTCATGGATTTATGATAGAGCAAAGTTATAGCATGCGGAATAATGACAATGATAAATGACTCGTGTCGCAGCACAGATGCGGCACTACATTTACAAACAAGCGTTTGATGTTTTTTCTTCCGTATGAAAACTCTACAGTTTATGGCAAGAAAGGACATCATTGGTCACGAGCGTCAAACGGCTGATTGCACTCTGTCGATCTGTTCCGATTAAGTGACTGGGATATTGAAAGGACGACCATTTGTACCGCCTTGGCACAGCCTTGGTGAACGACACGGTCTCTCTCGGAACTCTTTTCACGTAACCTTGAACGGGCTCCATGAAAGAGCGACGCACTTTAGAAACGAGATCTCGACACGCACACACCCAAAAGAAAAATCTATCGACCGCCATACTATACGAAATAATCAAATCAAAAGTCATAAAATTTATGTGCCAAAATTACAAAGAGAAGCAGATTCATCCCTTTCGTCCATTCAACAGATTGACCGAAATAATAATGTCAAATATTCCTCTTTAATATCACAATCTCGTAACATGAAAAAAATTGGGGAATTTTTGCAAATATTGAAAAATAAAATTTAACGCAACTATCACAAAAAGTACGTTTCGATGTGATACGTTTTTAATTTTCAAGAGCTTGTAGTGAAGTGTCAAATATAACGGTATCAGTGTCCACAAAGTCTGTCGTCGGTAGACAAAAGAATGAACAACTGCCGCAAGTTTCGGGAAGTAATTCCCGGCTATGATGCAGTCATAATGCGAGTGGTGGTCTTTGATGAGGCAGCCGGCTGCATACCTGTAGCATCTGTCCAGTATACCTAAGAAGCAAGCAAGCAAGCTGTTACACTGCACCTGCGTTACCGTACGACCCCTAGGCACTTGATAGAGAATGCAACTTTTTTTCTTGTCCAAGTCACGCCTGAAAGGTCGCACGCGTGATCGTAAATCAACGCCTGCGCATCTCCTCCGTCTCCGTTGATAAGCGAGGCTTAACCGGGAATAACCTTTCGTAATTCACTGCCCGCGCTTACGTCACGGACAAATTGAATTGGAGAGCCTAATCTCAAGGAACATAATGGAAAGCTGGCATTAATTTCGATGAGCTATCAGAAACGTAAAGACCTTCTACATCGCACGATTAGAGCTACTAATATTAAACGCGTAAAAAGCAATGTAATTTGTAAGTTTAATAATTCATAAATTAAATTCTCTTTATATAGAATAAAAATAACAATCTATTTTATTTTTCCATTATAAAAGATACATAGGTGCAAAATAATTTTTTAAAATCTAAAATATTTTTTAAAATAATAAAATATAAAAATAGTTTGGTGTAGATTAATTCAATTTTGTTTTTCAAAAATTTATTTAAACTTAAAATGTAAATTTTGTTATTCCACTTTTTTATGGTTACTAAAAAATTATATCAACAAAATAGCACGTATTGTCACGTTGTAAAACAATAATCGATTTCACAATTTATCCTAATACTAAGACAAACGCTATCTATCAGTCACGTTCGCAGACATTGAAGCAAAGCACAGTAAAACAGTTAGACATCTAATCGATAGAGTTATCTCAGTCGAGTGATCTGAGTGCTTTCATGCTTTGTGCCGGCAAATCCGTATGAGTGCTATGATAACGCGAAATATCAATGCGTCAGCGATTACGAGCCAAGTACATTAGCGAGAAATTGCAGTTGATGTATATATATAATGTGTGGATGCAGTTTCACTATACGTTTGTGAAATTGAGGTTCGCGCTTACCAATAATGGAGCAATTACTATGCTATCTAAATTATATAAGCTCTTATTGCAAACGTATATACCAGGTAAAAAAAATTATGTAAAATTACATAAACAATATGTGTAAAACTCATATGAGTGATATATATAAAATAAATATGAAATATATAAAATTCTTATCTTTAATTGTACAAATATATTTTTACATTAAACAAAAAATTATATTTGCACAATTAGAAATACAAAAACTAAAAAATTTTATATATTTATATACATAAATTGTGTAATTAAAAAAATATTATTTATATAATTTTACATAATTGTTTACAGTGTACAACGTAAACAGCAACAGCAATTAAAAAAATATACAAAAGTAGAAATTGGTAAAGATTTGGAAAGAATACAAAAAGACAGTGAAAAAAGATGATTCGAAAAGAACGTACGTTAAAGCTTGACAATGAGTCATACGCGAAGTATGAATGCTAAGTGACACTAAACGAAGAAATGAGACGTGCATTTGGATGCAAAGTGCCTTCAGCGATGGAAGTGGCTACTTAATACATGATAAGTCGAGGATTGAGATGAACGATATGTCTGAATAAACGGAATACTTTCCAGCCAGTTGTAGGGATAGCAGTAGTAACATATCTTAAATTGTCTGCGACATATTGGAACAAATGGCCGGCATTGTCTACGCGGGTGATCTTCTTTATTATCATTTCACGAGCGACTGATATCCTCAGTACGTGCTTTTGCATATCATACAATAAGTCTATAATCCTTTCTTATGTGTCAACCTTGCACGCCTTGCACTTTCACGATACACATGAAGAGATAAATAAAGCATCGCTGTTAAAGAGCGCAGCCACGGTGAGCCGTGAGACGTGAGATCGAGACAACTCCCGCTGGTATCGTTACCAGGAACAACGACAAACAGAAATGATATCGGTTGCCTCGGCAAGATTATCCTACACCCTCCGATGAGAGACGCGCCGAGAAGAAGACCGGATATATCATGAAACGGCGACGCTATAACGATAGCCGGCATCTTCTCAGCAAGTCGTTAAAACTGGGTGACCCGCGGTTATCGCAGCATAACGAGAGCGCTAGTAGCGAAATTAAGGGTGCGGGCGGTTTTAAAGGGGCGATTTAGATGCGGCATTCAAGTCCGGGGCGAAGTGGAAGACGTCGGTTACAGCGCCGCTGTTGGCGACATTTTCGTCGAGTCGTCCGCGGTGATACCGCCGACAAATAATAAAAGAACGAGTGCCGCGAGAAGGTTGTTAACGGTAAGAGTCGGCGGGAAATTACGCCGGTCCTTAATTAAATTTCTCGATTCCATTGCGTTATCGCACGGCACGGCATGCGGCACGGCGCGGCGCGACGCGACACGACGCGGCACAGTTTCGGCGAGCGACGAAATGGCGTTCAAACTGTCGTTATCGACATAAACGTTGGTCAGGGCCCCATGGCAATCGACATCGCTTACTACCTTAGTGTGAACCCTCGATAATTACGGTATACAGACGCGCATGGAAGGGTCTTTCGCACACATGTACATAGACGTCGCTCCTATATGCCACGCCTCACTGATTTCGGTCATCTACTGACCCGTGTGTATCTGAATTTCTCAATAGAGAATTAATAGAGATGCATTCTACCACGGTAATAACGTCACGGTGATATTTGTGCACTCATATCGACATACTATTAACAATAACAACGTGCTGTTAGCTGGATTACAATGTTAGTATTGATGTGTCATGCGTAAATGTGTACAAATAAAAAATGAAAGTGTTTTAAAAAATTAAAATACTTATTTTAAAAAAATTCCTTCGTCTTTGTATTTCATATCTCTCATGTGCTTTAAAGTTAATTAATAATCTTCAATTTCAATCTCGATTAATTTCAAGCACAAGCTTCTTTACGTGAACAGAATGAAGGAAATTTCAATTTCCATTTGTGAATGTATGTTTACTTTTGCATCACTTGTTTATTTGTGTCATCAAACCTCCATCATAGTGCGCGTCATGGAAGGCAAACAGAAACTATTTCGCTTGCAAAAGTTTTTGCTTTACATGCTCTACTGAAACAGTAACCGCGAACAAACAAGAAGTACTCTTTCAAAGAATAATTCCACATACAGTCGACAACAGCTTCTTGTGCGAGAGCATCGAAAGCGGAGCAAGATCGATGCTGAGACACTGACAAGAGTGTTTTCTTGCACGTCGATGAAGGAGGCAAGACGAGAAAGGAGATTGAAGACGCGAAAGAGATGGCTTCGGTTCACGATAATGATAGATGGAATCCTCCCCGTCTAGGCTCCATCACGTGGACCGATAAATTATGGTAGGTCGGTCTGCTGAGGAGGTAAAGCTTCCTCATAGGAGACTTAAGGCAGGTCAGAGCCGTCGTGTGGAAAGCTGATAGATTATATAACGGGTGAAGAAGCCGCGGAAGAAACACGGCGAACCGATCAAGCCAGTAAGTGGCAAAGTTTGCCCGATTTCGATGTCTATTAATTCTATCAGATGGATCGACACATCCCAAAGAGAGCTCGACGCCGTTTCCGGAAATAAACGATGAGTAGGTCGGTGCAAGGTTGCCCGGTGTCGAAACTGCGCAGCGTCACGTGGCCGTGCAATCATTAGCAAGAAAGACAGATGGGCTAATAGCGTTCTCCTGGCACGACCTCGTTTCCAAAACTCATCGCGGACCCTCGTTTGCTCGAATGGCCGGGCGATAAGCGAACGATAAGACCTGCATTTTCGAAACTTTCTACTATTCAATTTTCGTATGACAATTAATATCTATCTTTCCCAATCCTCTGTTTATAAAATTTATTTAGATGTATGTCATTGCAATTAATTATATCAGCAGCTGATTGAACTTATTGAAACATGTTTAGAGTTACAACTGTACTATATGTTTAAGGCGGAGGATCATTATAGACACAAGAATGCATTACCAGCTCTTTACGCTACTTCTACTTTAAGTAAAAATTAGCAATGTGTTATTATTAGTTAAATTTTCAGGCCACAAGTATATTTAATAATTTAAGTCTTTGATTGTTTATTTCCCTGTTTCTGAAGCACGATTAACGAAAAGAGGTTGTGACCTGCTGATCTCAATTGCAATCTTTTCCTTCGTCGAAATGTTGGGTCGAATGCAACAATCAGGAAGCATGAAAGTCGTCACGTCTGAACGGCTCGGTTAAACGGCTCGTCGATGATGTAGCGCGGCGCGCTCACGACATGGGAACGAGATCGACAGGCAACCACAAAGGTCCCCGCGGAGCCGTGCGAAAGCACTAACGTAAGAGACCGATGTTTGCCTCGATATTACATATACACGGACACATGCATGAAATCAACCGCAGATGACCAGAAGAAAATATCTAGTTAGCGTTAAATCTCCGTAGTAGCAATGAGTCGCGGCAAGACCTGCAATTTTCGGAAAGCTATACATCGAGGGCTCGCAATTATAAATTAATAAACGGTCCGCGGCCCCTTCCGGCATGATTTATATTCCAGCGTGTAACGCTAATTACCTCCGTTGACCCGGCGCGTTCCCTTCTCTTCCCCTGGCCGCCCCGGTGCGCGATAGCTTCCAGCGATCTGGCAAACTATAACACTTGCACCGACAAGTGTAAAGTTCAGCGGGCAGGCAAACCGCAAAGTTTAAACAACATCAGATGCGTTCGGCGAATTCTGCGAGCACAGGCTCTGTCATCACCCTTCCGCTCCAACCGCCGCAGCTTCGCCCTTCGTCGTTGTCGTCGTCGTCGCCCTCCCGGTTTCCGCCCTATTCTTGACGGGTTTGTCATTTGTCATAGCGCGCGCAGGATCCTTCCCTTCGCCCACGACGATCCCTTTGCATAACCATCGGGACTGCCTCTCGACACATGCCATCGGAAAACTTTGCTTCCGCAGACGCGCATTGCGTCGTGCCGTGTCGCGTTGCCGCGCGCTACGTGCCGCATATCAAACGTGGGTGTCATTCCCATCGCGTTCCTCGCAGAGGTCGAAACGTGTACAAAAGGAATTGACGTAGGTTTCAGAAGGACGAAAGCGACGGTCTCACTCAAATTGCGGCTTTGATGCGACTTTGCGCCCTCAAGATCAATCGCGGTTGGATTGCGAGCGATCAAATAGTTCCAACGCTTTTATTTCCAAAAGATAGCACGCAATGTAATCTTATTAAAAGCATTATTGTGTAAAAGAATGCTTTTTTTTGTACAAAAAAGTTTATTGTGTAAAAAATGCTTTGTCTTTCGAAAATAGCTGAAAATTTTTTCATTTTATTATTTTAGTATTATATATAAATGTAAATTTGAATGAATATTTTTTAGAATTATTTTTAAAGTTTACTTACAAGTAAAAAATAAATATTTAACTTTCATATATATATTTCTTAACATTTTATATTTACAATTTTTTTAATGTTCTCGTATTTCAAAAATTTTAAAAGTATAGAAAAATATAGGAAATCCAATAAACTATCTTGTATCTTTAAATGGTTGTGACATTTTGCTACCGTTTTAAAATCATATCAAAAAACTACAATGTTTTTATATTGCCATCGAGCTTGTGTTTCAGACTCGCTTTGTGTGCTACAAAAATTATCCCCTTTTTCATGCTGACCATTCAGTTCGGTAGAGGAAACGAGAGAATTAAAAAGGACAGTTTCAATGACCGTGATTATTGTAGTGAATTATCAATGCCATATAACAATGTCAGATGATACGAAATGGAATCTGAATAGAAATATATAAATTTTCCCCATACTCGTGTAGCCTGGCTATTTCGCACCCACCACCAGCATTACGATCGATCTAACAAACTATTTAGCAAACATTTTTCACATATCGACGCGTCGCTGGAAGCTATCGCGCTCTGTATACGTGTCGGCTATAAAACACGATTTATTATGATACGTATAAGCGAGCGTGGTATCGCGCATACCAAGTATCAGAGAACGTAGGAAAGTATTAATGCAAATGAGACAGATGTATTAGGCTATTGTTTCCGAGACACGTATCGCATCCATGTGAACGTGCTATTTACGAAAGGCAGGTTCGCGAATTATCGCCTTTAAAGACGCGTTATCGAGATACCATCATCCGCTATATATGTATTATCGAGCGTGCGTGACGCAATGGAACGGCCGACTGTCAGAGATGGAAATAATTGGGCGTAAAATACATACAACCTATATCAATTGTAGTACAGTAAGCACGAAACGCACGCGATATATATAAGATATATAGAAATATAGTAGATACGTTTGCCCCACATGCACTGCAATATTGGCTATTAAATATATCTTTATCGTCCGATAGATTATTTTCACGTCTGCTTTCTCGATACTTTCTCGATGTTTAGTATATTACTATAACCATACTATTTTACGATTAATGTTCGTGTTATTCCAGCTGTTCTTGCTGCGATAAATCGGGACGTCCCTACTTGACTTGCATGTATGTAATTATTACATCGACACGTTATACACACGGAGTGTGATATATTATTTAAAATTATTGTTAAAGCGTCCACTTTATGTCTCTATTCAGTATTACTTAGAAAAAAATCTATCAAACGCTCGCTCTCTTGTCACGAAGCTTGGCTGATTGACAATTTCTAAAAAAAAAAACCATTAAAATGTCCTATATATATTCTAAAGATAAATCCTCCATGCACTCAAATAAGATATCCTATCTTTTATACATGAATAAATATAGTTTGACGAAAAAGTGTCAAAAGGCAGTCAATAAGTGTTTTGCTCAACGACATCACTTGCGCGCTGACATAGAAACATCAAGTCCGATGACACGTGAGTCTCTACAGCTGTGATATGCGCTAAAAATATGAGGAGAATATTCGGGGCGCTTTCATCTACGCACAAACGACAAATGAGATTTTGAGAGGCATAAAAAATGCAGATAACGGTTCAGACGCGTTGGAAGCGATTCGTTTAGCGCCGAAACGAATGACCGGCGCGGGGTTGGAAAGTGAAACAGGGACGGGGTTAAGGCGATGAGGGCGGCCACTTCCTTGGCGCAAATTATTGTAATTTGCATCGGTTAACTCCGTAATTACTTGGGGTTACAGGTTAAAGGGCCATTACCGCCTTCTCGCGGGCACAATACCCGCGTGAAACCGGCCTCCGGGTTTCTCCCTTCTGTTGCCGTAAGCGCAATCAACACCTGCCGTGGAACGGACGCGTTCCACCTGTATACGTGTACGTTCTGAGCATCATGCGCACCTTCTTCCGATTACAGATAGTAAATCGGATTGAAAAGAATGCTGTTTGTTTGAATAACAAGGCTTAATAGATTCTGAATAAAAAACATAAGACAAGATTAAAATATGATAAAATTTAATTTTTTTTCATTTAATTTTATTTTTGGGCAATAATTTTTAATATTCTAATTCCTCAATTATTTGATATTAAAAAACGTAGAATTTGATTTGACACTTATTTAGTTTTAGACGTTGAAAAAAATTTTTTAATTAACAAAATTTCCTAAAATTTATAAAAGTTCCATAAATTCTATAAGTTAATAAAGTTGATATTAAATTATAAATTGAGACCTTTATAATTAATATATACTTAGAATTCTTAACCTTTGTGTACAGTGTTTGTATACGGATGTTTGCAAGTGGAAAACGATATGAAAATTCCATTTAATTGTACTACAAACGTTTAGTCGTTTTTCCCTCGTTTTCACAGAATGATCTGTCGACTGCCATCATTAATTGGTTATTCTTGTAACGTCATATCGCTAAGGGCGCCAATTCGTTCCAGAAAATGTGAAAGCGTTCTACAAGAAATAATTGTGCCTTTGGGTATACCAACGCGCGTATTCGTTTAGCAAAGAATAGGGCGAGCAAAATAACCATCCACCCCCGACAGCTTTGTGGCCTGGGAAACTCCCCGCCGTAAATCCGGGTTAGGATTTTTCGGAATCACTATGGAGGGATCGACAGATGCTGTTGGAAAAACCTGTGTGAATAATACTTTGCGAGAGTAAACTCGAGAACTCATTCCGACAATTTGCCGATATTTCATACTGTACATCTAAATTTCTTGCATTGCGTTGCAAAAAAATAATGAACTTTTGCTAAAATTCTGTTATAACTATAAACATACTATGTCACTTATTTAAAATAAATTAAAACTCTAATATGTGTTAGATTTAAAATTAGAAATTATTATTAACATTAATAACGCAAGAAAAATAATAGAAAAAGAATTGAGCTAGTAGGCATAATTATAGAAATATTTTTTTGTATTACAGATAAAAATGTGATTAATACACAGTTATTCATACAACAAAAACCATCATTACGCGGTCTCTAAATAATTTTTTTTTTCATCACGTGCAAAATTCGTAATTTCGAATGAATCATGTGTCTTCTTTACATGTACAATAAACATCAACCGAGTCTTGTAATATAGCATCATGTCACGAGCACCACTCGTTCTGCTCAGCATGCTGCATTATATGATTCTGTAAGTACTGATGTTGCTTCAAAGAAATATATGGTCTCGACTGGACGCTGAAGAAATTTAATGTCCAACTTCGCCATTATACCATCCACCACATCATTAAAACTTTATATTATATTGTATTAGGAAAACTCTTTTAATCAAGAATTTAAGGATAGACTCACAAATTTTGTATTAATTTTTATGTAACGTTATGCTCAGTCGCAAGATTCAGGCAAGTTTGCAGGTATATACTTATAACGTAGTGTAATTAGTAAATTAAAAATGTATTCATAAAAATAAGTAAAAAAAATGTATTCATGCCCTCATAAAAATGCCCTACAATAGTCCATAAATTGAGAAAATGTGTCACTGCGCAAATAGAATTTGAATTTATAACACTGTTTTATGTTGAAAAGATAGTTATCCCTTATGTAATTATTTATCAACAGCATTAAAAGTTAGTCCACAGCGTACTGTGTAGTAGCTTTTTATGCTGTTGCTAAATAATTAAACGATTATAAAGGATGACAACCTTTTAAACATAAAACAGTGTTATAAATTCTCTCGAATTACGGGAAGACCGTTAGAGACACCGCAGTTGTTATTATGGGAACGCAGTTATTAAATTTCTTTGTCGATAAATAATTAATACAACGTGACACGATTTTATTCCATAAAAGCCTTTTTTCCTGTCACACAATAGGTATGCGATGTTTACGGTGCGTTATTTCTCTCGCGAAATACATAGTGTTCGCCAACGTGGCACGCCTGCAAAACGGATCGACCGTTTTTTTGTCGTTCGTTCACGAGAGTAAAAAGAGCGTGGAGAGTAGCGGGCGATAGCGGAGCGCTGAATATAATCGAGCCACCGGTTGCCTTTGCAGAGAAAGGAACCCGCGGCGTATTCCGTACGTTACAGAATCGATCAAAACGAAATCGTATGGGCACTGCCGGTATTATTACGAAGTACGCGGTACGTCGCTCACTATTACCATTACGAAGTAATGCCGTTTCTTAACGCTCTCACCGACATATTCGCCTCGTTTCGGTAATAAGAAAAAAAGAAAAGAAAAAAAAAAGACGCGACGATAAACGTCGCGCGAGAACGCTGGCGCGACAACGAGATTTAACGGAGAACGAGGGACTCTCGGAAGTAATCAGACACCTTGAGGCTCTTGCGCGCCGGAAGTCGAGTAATAGCCTCGCTTCGTCTCTCCGGGTTCATCGTCGCGGGCGATAAAGGTGGCGGCGGCGGTTACCGGCGACGATCTCCGCGGCAAAGCCGCACCATTTTTCCAGCCGGCAGGCGAAAGTAAATCTGCCTTGTTCGCAAATCGGATGGGATCTGCGTCCCGCGTCCTAGGCGCAGGTAAGTTGTGACGACGATGTGCCCGTCCCTGAGGACTGGTTGGGATCGGTGGTGGCCGTCGCCGGTGTGGGAGAACGGGCGACTTTTTCGGCGACTCTTTCCCCCGCGCTGTGACAAAGCGGAGTTAAAGACGGTTGATATATCGCGCGCCTCGCGCCCAGCTACCCGGAAACGGTAATAAGTCATGCCGGTCTTGCGGCTAACGGGACAGCATTAAAGAATCTTGACTTACGGCGGTCCCTATACGCTGCCACCTGCCAACCCGGACCGCGTGTAATACGTTATGCCTTTCGCGATGCGGCATTGCGCGCCATTCGAAATTTCATGACTATTCGTACTACCTCGTGCCCGAGCCGCAATATACAATCCCGTGTCTACCTAACTGCGCTTGTTTCGTCCGGATCACGCGGAACGTCAAGATTACGTTACACGTTGATACCGACGATTCTATTATCAATTTGAACACATATTTGTAGCACAGAGATCGATTTCACGTTAAGTGTGTTCCTAACAGCTTCATTATGTTGTTCCTTACAATAGTAAAAACGTACTAACGAGATAGATATATCAAATTCGTAATTTGTTGAACAAGTAGATCTATAATTTTTTAAAGCCAGTTTATGTATAAAATATAAAAAATTAAATTACTCGGTTAAAATATCGATTTAATAGATTCCCAAGCAACATAAGAGTCGAAAATTATATAAGTGCCCATTAGCTATAATTTGCACATTATAATACAAAATCAGCTCAAACGTTAGCACGCGCGGCTAAACCGCGTCATTACAGACTATTACGTTTCAGATCTACGCTTGACATACGCATTGTCTAATTTGGTGAGATCCACACAGAATGGAATACGCGAATTTTCGATGTGAACACTGCTAGTTCGAATATACGGGCCAACTGCTGGATTACCGCCAGGATTGAATATGCGATATCCAGATTTTCGGTCGACACTACTCGATTAATTGGCCACTCCGATATTCGAAAATCCATTTGAGGATCCATTTCGAGAGGCCTTTGAGTGCTATGTGCGATTAAAGAGGGTAGCAAACTGTTGGCAAGGCTCTCACTGCTTTTTAACCGATGACTAAATATATGTTACCAAAAATCGTATTGATCATCGATACGAGCTACTTGTTCGTTTCCCGACGTACAAATTATAAACGATGAAATTACGAAATAAATCATATTTTTGACAGTAAAAAAAAGAATTTATTTCCATGCATACCACTTCACAAACCGAACACACTCGTGGACCAAAAAGTCCTCGACGGGCACAACCCGCACCCCAACTCGCAATGTCTCACTACCCCGAAGAATTCCGACCGGCCGACATTAGCCCTCGAAGTTTTTTGTTTCGGTCGGCGTTGCTTAATCCTCAATAACGAGAGACCGTGCCTTTGTTTCATACGCGCCGCGTTCTCCGACACTGGTAGCAGTGACCCACACGCCACCCTCGAACAATCGATCGGTTGGTTGATAAAACTCACGGACCTGCCGACGATTTTATCGTCTTTGGGGTGCGCAACAGCACCGATATACCGGACGTGATAACGTTATGACGCCGAATCACTTGAAGTCGCATTTCTTTCGACCCTCGAAAGAAAGAGGAGTTTGCTGCGTGGCTTGAGACACGTTATCGCCGCTAATCAAAATGCGTCGCATAATGCGTTGATGGCGCGAGTAGACGCTGTGATATTTGGTTACGTGGCAAAAATTATCGCGCTCACTTTGTGCCATATATCAATGTCGCATGACACCAGGTTAATCGAATTTTCTGTTTTTGCTCGAATTATCCACGAGAATCGATATCACATAAGAAAAGAGGGTATGCATGTGCGCATATCTTTCTGATAAAAATAAAAATTCCAAAAACTTTTAAATTTTTGCTAAAGTTGAAAAGAACTTAATGTAACTATAAAGTATAAAGTAAATCCACCAAGTTTATTACACAAATGTTTTCGGAAATTGGACTGATCGCTTGTTATAATATTTGACGAAGGGATAACTCTGATTTCATCGAAGAAGCTACAAGAAGGTTGTATCCGAAGTACCATGTGCTAATCGATCGATGACTCGTAATTGTATTGGTGGATAGACAAGCGCGTAATCAATTTGGTGAAGCTTCGTCAGAGAAAGACGAGAGAGAAGATGTGCACGATCTATCGCGAGTACGCAAAATACCGTGGAGCGTCTGCCAGCCGACCAGCTGGTCCGCAATATCGTATCAGCAGGCGCCTCCGGTGAGTAATAAACGTCGATAACAGAAGCCGAGCGGAATGCAGAACGGCCGCAGCTCTTAGGCGCGTGAATCGATCGATTCGCATTTTCCATCCCGGCCAATCATCGAGTAATCGATTATCGGGCTCCTTTTGGGCTAGCATCGCATCAATTCGTATCACGTCTCGCGTCACGATAACGGCGGCTTTGTGCGGCACGAAAGCGCAAGAGAGGTCGCGAATAGCTTCAGAACCCGGTCGCCGTTTTAGCGCGGAAAGGGTTGTTCTCGCGAGCGCAACCTGACATTAGCGTTGCAATTAAACATGTTTATTACCGGGCAACTGGGTAATACAGCTCGGCGAGTCCTTAATACCAGTTAGATAGCATGCACTGCGTGCCAACCCAGGTTGTGGAGGCTTAGGACGAGGGGATACTACGCGCGTGATCTAATACGTCTGCCTGACTGCCGAGTTTGCTCGTGCGTACGTAAATACTTGGGCGAGGGCGTGTACGCTGATCGTGTTGTATTGTACCCTGAACAATCGCGGTGTGCTTAGGACGCAGAGTATCCAAAGTTAGAAAAAGAAACACAAAATACACGATCTAACCGACTTTGTCAGTTATTTCGAAATTCTTCCCTATTTTGATGGAAAATGTAACATAAGAACATCCTATGTACCGCATCCTAAATACCGTCGAAATACCAGAGTAACTAAATAAACGCTTCGTCTGACAACTTTCTTCCTGATCCGGTTTTTTTTTCTTATCCGTCTCCTTATTTTCTCATATCTTGACACACTATTTTTGCAAAAATAAAACAAAGTTCTCAACTAGATCCTGCGTAACAAATTCCAATTCGCGTAATTTACAGAAAATGTGAATTGTTGACACGCATACGTTTTCTTAGACAAAAGGAGAAAAAGTTTCGAAGAACTAACAGACTCAGGAGATATATCGATTTAACTTAAATAACGATACGGGAATTAATTAAAAATAATCCGTATGGTAAAGAGTAAAAACATACGTTTATAAAAGTAAAATAGAGATGCGTTTTATGTACGCAATTAATATTAAATTATTAGTATTAATGATAATTAACATTAAATTAAGTAAAAGTTTTTACAAAATATTTTATAAAATTTGTATCTCTTTTTTTGCATTACTATATGCTAACATTTCTTTTTTATTAAACCATTCGATTTAAGTTTCCTTTGTATTTCATAACATTATTATCTTTATAGTTTTAACTATTATCGTGCTTCAAGAAGCTTTATAAGATGATTAAATTTTGCTAAAGTTTGCAGATAACGTTCAAAGTTGTATGTAACTTGCTTAGTATCGTCTATAATATTTCTCTTTTTTTTTTTTAACTAAATGTATCGTGATTCTTTTGCGCTGAGAACGGCATTCCCGCAAAAAGCGTAAAAGGTCAATCCAGAGCGCGTCATGGGGCATTTTCTCTATTCTTGAAATCTCAGGCAGGGAGGGTGGGGTTTACTTACAGCTCAGAGACGCCGAGCCTAACGTCTATACCTAGTCACCCTTAATCGAGACTCGAACCCTCGCCTTCGAAAAGTTCGGAAGCAGTAGTTCGATGCGGCTTGTACAAAGTCGAGGGAGTACACAAGGAGGGAAGAAAGCGTGGGAGGGAAACGAGGTGAACAAGATAGCGAGAGGGAAACGAAGGGGGAGTAGGAGCCTGTGAAATCCTTGAGAAAGGAAAATCTTATCCGCTCGTAACGAAGCGGGCTCTCGCGACTTTGGGACAGGCTGTATAGCCAACTATCCCCTCCACCCCCTTTGGTGAGGTGGCTTAGTACTTTAAGACAGCGACTAATGGCCTTCTCGAATGAACCGCACCATTATTAATGTCAGCGGGATACGTGCGCCGAGATACAAAGTGCGTAGCGCTCGATTGCTGCAAATTACGCCGCGTGAGAGTGCAGTAAACTAATTAATAGCGACTATTATCGATGGAACCAGTCGTCTGGAAAATTGAGAGAACCGCCAATGCGCACACGTAACGACAGTTTATAAACAATTATTTCGGAGCGCATTCTTTTTACCTGATCAAATATATGATTTATTTACTTGCGGCCTAGTAGAACGTGCATTGACTAATCTTGAAGTTTGATCTTTATAAGAGCATGGCGATGGTTTTTATTAAAACTTTGAAATTAATTATACTGCATTTTTCTTGTATAATAAATTATTATACCGATATATCAGAATTCATAAAATTCTAATACAAATATCAAATATATCTAGAAATATTTAGATATTCTTATCACAAATGGATACATAATACTAAAAATGTTAACAGATGTAACAATTCTTTCTCCAGGAGTGTTATTAAATAATTTAATGTTGTTAATAATTTAACATTGTCTATTGCTATACGTAAGACAAAGATGAATAGGTACCTTACTAAATTGATCTCTGTTGTTGTAGAACCGTAAGCACAAATTTTGAACTATTCTGTAGTGTCTGGATATTGAACCAATTTACTCGCTTAATCCGATCGGCGTACTCGCAATGGCGTGTGGGTAGTGGAAGAGGCGTAAATACAAATTGAATCAAAACGAGACAAACACCGAAGTCAATCGACAGACCGACAAGCACGATGCACGACGAAGCGCAATCGAGATCGAGAAATGGAGACAGTGCACGAAGATCGTATTCGATAAATGAATATCCGTAGTTGGATATTTCGCTGTTACATCACGATGGGTACGTTTGATAAATATGTATACGTACAGCTGTCTCACTACGCTTGTCATGTAGTACCTTTCATTTTTCTCTCCTACGTAACTGCAAATCTCACTCATCATAGTGACGCGATAATCAATATACGTTGATTAATTAGAGAGTCGTCCAACACAATTTGCCGCATAAGACACGCGACGCAAAACGAGTGACTTGGGAACGATCGAAATATACGCGGGTAGTTTAACGCGAGAAAAGCGTAATTTTCTCATCGCTGCAAGCACGGAAGGACACTAGAACTTTATCCGGGAGAAGACTGTTTTGCATAGATGCACCGTAGCGTAATCGATGTCACAGGTACTTGGTACTTTCAGGTTAAACGCGTATAAATTCTTCGCTCTCATAATTGGCGCGTTAAAAGCGGGAGCTTAATTAAAAGCGACGGTAACGGCTCCTCGCTTTATCACAACGACTCGCGACGATGTCTCTTCATTAATGCCACTCCAAACTCACTTCCCTGCAGGTATGATAGCGCGGCGTATCGTTCTCTCGTTGAATTCCGAAGCGAAACGGTCGGAGAAAGCCAGAAGACGTACGAACACGCTAATGTTGAAAGACAGAATCTTGGCGTTTCGTCAAGACCCGGAAAGAGACTGGAGGAAGGGGAAAGAGAGAAAGAAGGAGAGAAAGGCAGAAGGATCACGTAAGAGACGGATAGGAAAAGGAAGCTGAAGACAGAGAGACAAAGGTAAGGTTATTAATGGTGGTTGCCGCGAGAACCATAAATTCCGTGTTCATACACTCGATGCGTCCCCATGACGTTTCCAGACTCTCCTTGATTACATCCTCAGACCTGACGTGCCGTTTACGAGGAACGATGAGATAGTAGAACCGGTGAGCAGAGCGCGGACAGAGCAGAGAAACGAGAAAAATGCTCGATGATAAGCCGCCGAAGTGGCGGCGTGTATCCGGTCCGGCGATGCGCGGGTGGTGGCGCGAGACAACGATTAACAAATAGAGCCGCGCTTAATAAATATTCACTAGGGGCAATCTCGGTGGGCAATCGGCACTGCCTGCTGGATGCCCGCCGGGGCGTTCGCTATCGTGAAAATTTGAATAATAATCACGCGCCACACACGCGCGTACAGAGACTGCGCGTATAGCTACGTACGCGCGCCGCCACACACGACCGGCTTAACTGTCTTGCATCAACCATACAGCCGCGTCGTCGCGAGCGACGCGTAATATCTGCCATTTCGATCCACGCTCTTTTGCTCCCCCGGGCCCTAAGTCCAACTCTACCCCTCGCCCCGACCTCTCCTCTCTTTCGCCACGGTCGGCATTCCCCTTACGGAATAAGAGAATCTCATTCCATGTGTTCGATATTTCATGAAAACGTGCTCGGAAGGCCGACTGCTAGGTGGAAAGGAATGGGTTAGAACGGAATGGAGAACACAGGGAACGGAAGACTCGGGGAAAGAGTCGCGACGCGCCTGGCCAAGGGATAGGTATATCGATTGAACATTCGTTCAAATATTTAAAAGCTATTACCACCGATGAGCTATAGTTGTACTGTAGGGAAGGTCGGTCGGTTGTCGTACAGTGTCCATCTCGAAATATCGAGCACACCGATCAGCTTAGATCCAACCTACATTCACGCGTCTATGTCTAATAAATAGCTCGAACAGCTATGAGAAACACGGAGATGCACATGTGCAAATATATGTTTACATTCAAGCGGTGAAATAAAACTACTGGATAGAAACAGTCAATAAAGAGCTCAATGATTTTGTTACTTATTCAAGATTCACTTAATTATCTTTTATAATAAATTTAATCAATATATATAAAGTTAGTTTTTTTTTTCTTATTATTGCTAATTACTACTAAAATCGTCATTGCTATCGTTTCAATTATTCAAAGATAAAATGCTATAATATTATTATACTTTATAGAAAGTTCAAGCGAGGATTCGATTGCGGATAATAAACCCAAGAGGAATGCAGCGTTAATAAATATTTAAAGCAATTTGATACGCTATTTGTGTAACTCACTTAGACAAAATCAATGTTTATAGAATGAGAAGTTTCTCAAAATCGCGATCGTTTGCTAGCGCATGTACATAGTGATTCCGACTGCTATTACGAGAAACAGAGAGAACGCGACGCGGATGGGAAGCGGGTTACGATCGGAGTTGGCGCAATTCAACTCTCATCGGCGTAAAAGAGTAGCACACCGCTGCCGGGAGAGTAACGACCACTCCCGTGGGCGTGAATAACGGAAATTCGCCAGACGAGTTAGAGACGCCTCGAGGATGAAGAGGTGCTTGTTCGATCGCTTTATGGCGTTCACTCTTCCTATCTCCCGTTGCAAGGTCGACTCGGAAACGTGTGAGCGGCACGCCACATAATTGCCGAGGATATTTAATCCCGTCCCGCACTCTCGTGGACACGTTATCTCGTCATAGAATTTCCATCTGATGCTAGTCGATCATATAGTATTTTCAACGCTCTCTCGTTCTAGACATATAGAATCATTTTTTGACTATTTTTTTTCTAACTGCCTCGAATGTATGTGTGTGTATATCCCCTTCCCTCTTCCTCCCCTGAGCTTCGCACGGTTCCAGGGGGAAAAATTTAACAACTCGTTACTGAACGCTGGCTGGGTCAAAGGGTCTCGCGCGGCCGTCTATACGTGTGGCAAGTAATGAAAAATATATCAATGCAGATATCTTTAAGCGCGATGCTTCGTATCGATTAAAAGACGTACATATTTGTCCTACACGATTTTATATTGACATTTATTGAGAAAGAGTATGATGCGAATTCATGAAATATGTTTCGACAAAAAACACTTAATATTGATGTAAATTAATTCAATTTGTTTGTTGAACAAAACTTGTTTTTTTTTTTCTTTTAAAAAGTAATGTAACAAAACTAAAATTTTCGATTTAGACTATCACAGGAGATTGACGGATTACATTAACATAAATATCATGTTAAACGTTTCTCCTAACCGCACGTCTGTCGCACTTATCTGATTAATTTAATAGGATCGTAACAAGGTCGCTTTTCATAAGAGGCTCACTTAACGTAGATTACATCTTTAAAACTTGGAGCTATATCGCAGGCGGCCAGCTGTTCCAACCAACAATTACGAGAAGGTGTGGCGAGTAATGAACGGTAGGCTAAACAAAAAAAGGGGGGAGAAAAACAGTCACGATAAATTTCCAATCGCGAGAAGGTATCGTGAAATTTCGAGCGGTGTGTTTCCCTCAACTCAATGAACATGCATTCGGCGCGGCTCACAGTGTGATTTTCGCCAAGTGTTTAATCGCACCGTCATGGGCTCCGCTCCAGCGGCCTTACAGATAAATAGACGCGTATTGGCGGCGATTGTATCGCGAATACCATAACTGTATATGGTCGCTAACGGTTGGAATGTTGATTAGCGAGGAATGCGTGTCGGTCAAGACGCACGCCTGACAAATCTTTGGTGTGCACACGATTGTGTCTCGTCGAGCATGCATACGCATGATTTCGAGATGGAAAGTATCACTTTAACAACAGTCAGGTCAGTTGGTAGCCGCGCGTGCACGCATGCGAAAGTAAGAGAGAAGTGGGGGGAGAGGGGATTCGTTTGCAACGCCAAAAGACGCAAGTGACGATCGGACCACCATGCTCTGAGAGAGAAACAAGATTTTTTTTATTCCCTTTGCGTTTGCGGTCATTTGCTCACATGTATGCGTGCTCCCTCCCAAAAAAAGGTAACATATGGCTGTATAAAATACAGAATGAGCTCGCTACGGAGACGGCTAGCCGTATAATCGTGTTTTTCATATGTTAATCACCAAAGAACAGTGATGATACAGAAATGTCTCGATTCACAGACCGACAGCTTCGACACAGCATCTACGTAACGCAAAAGCGCAACACAAACGTGATTTTGATTTAGTGATACACGTGGACTTTATAAAATTTTTATTCGTTACTAGGTATAAAATAAATCGCTTTTGAGCATACGTGGTCGAAAATTAGGAAATTTACGAAACGTGAGATGGAATATGTAAAAATTTTGTCGTGATCCAGTTCAGCTGCGCTGTTTTCTGTCGAATGAAGTTACGATGATACGCTGATAATTTGCATGATGCAATTCAAAAGGGGATATTTTACGACGAGAATATTTAAATTTCAAAAATCGAAAAAGTTTGAATTATACCGGCTTTTATTATTATCTTTTACATTGAGATAAAAAGATATTAATGTGAATAATGAAAAATAACCAATTTCTAAATTCTGTATTTTCTTAAATTATCTTTAAATTATGTGTGAGTATATATATATATATATATAATTTAATTTAAAAAAATATAGAATATAAATTTATTAATAGCTTATATCTTATAGTCTTATATAAAAGGAAGAAAGAATTCTCCATGCATTTATCAGGAGTAAATCTCACATTTTTCAAAATAAGCAAAAAATCAGGTAAATTTTGCTTGATTCTCGTGTAAAAAAATTATGTTAAGTGCGAATTCTGCATCGAGAAAAGCAAGGTCGGAGATGAAAAATTTGTCATTTGGTCTGTACCACTGGAGCAACCGCATTAAAATTTTATAAACAGTGCACACGGAAAGTGCACTCGCGCTTATTGGTACATGGTAACGTAAATGAAAGCGAGTATCATTTGGTCCAACCAAAAGTTCATAAATGAATCGGTGCGCATGAGTAATCGTGCGTTCGATGACCCCCCCATGCAAGTCGCAGAAACTTTTCTGCACTTCAATTTTCATAACTTCTCGATCGAATGGTCACGCTATCACGCAAAGAATGTATTACAGTCTATTTAAAGACAATAATACCTGTGTTAAAGTTTTTCTTCGTCACAATATATACATAATATATCAATAAAAAAAAATTTGTATATAATTGTACGTAATTATAATATTGAAAATTATAACGCGATGAAACAGAATTATCGCATATTCGAATTATATAATAAAATTTGAACAAATTCAATTCTTAGCGAAAATTTGTTAACCCTCTCCAATGTTCATTACAATTTCTTCCCGATAATGTATAACATTCAATTTTTATTTCCATGATTAAGCTTTAATATTAAATTTCTGTAAAATTAAATCTCTCTGCACTGGAATATTTTTCAATACATTTTGCTGTAGCGTTACGTATCTTATATTTTTAAAGCGTCGAAATCAAAAGTGCTACGATTGTTCCCTGTATGTAACAACAAACGCAAAATTGTGATAATTAAACTGTTAGTAGTTAAAATGAATTAATTTCGAAAATTCACTTGGAATTTTAGTAAAATAAGAATTATCTATTCGCGTTAAACTTGATATATATATGTCAAACTTAATTTGTAACATAGATTAAATTCTGCAATTAATATTATATCTTAAATAAACCATTATTATTCTCTATCTAATGTATAGAAAATAATACAACTCTTGTATACGCTGACAATAAGAATTCAATAGAAATTCCGATGTCCGTAATCTACAATACAATACTTCGCTGCAATAGTCCTTCGCATCATTGTCACAAACGAAATATTCTATCTGTTATAATATTCGTTGTCAAATACATGTGGTTCGTTTACAGAGCAGTGTTTCTGCGAAATTATGCAGTCCGCGAGAGGAATAAATTAAAGTTTGCAAACTAATTTAAATGGACATCGACGATGTGTAAAAATAAAAACCGCCGCGCGTACTCGTAAATTCACGATGCATTCCAATTGCGGGCTTCAGTTACGTAGCGATTTGCAGTCACTATGAAAAATTTGAGTAAACAAAATTATTTTGTAAAATGTTTCAACAAAACACTTGTCACGACGTTATACCTTCACCACTTGTCGAAAAAAAAGAAAAACCGGAAAAATTGTAATTCTATTTTGATATTAAAAAGATAAATCTGTTGTTATATATACCGCACGCGTATTATATTCGTCTATTTTTCCCTATTTACAAGTTATTATCAGCGCAATATTCACAATAATTTTGCAGAATGCATCTATGTTTTTATACTTCCACTATTATATTAATACTGCATAAAAGCAATGATTTTGTGAATCAGCTGATTAGATCACGATGACAATTTTTAAAATGGTATTACGGTTATTGTAGATATTACAGTCATCCGTATCTTCGTTATTAACTGAAGAAGTCTAGTGAATACTTAAGAAATCATTTATTTAGCAGGTCACAGTTATGCAGTGTCCCTAATATCAATACTTGTTATAAAGCATTTTTAGTTTCGAGCATTTTAAAACTTTTTCAAAATATATGTTAGCGTTGAATTCTCCTCTACTGTTAAAATGTATTTAGATTATTCTTGTATAAATTCTCTTGTGTACTACTTTTAATAATTATTTTTATATACATTTTTATATTATTTTTATACTTATATATCATCTACGTGTCTCTTTCTCTTTCTCTCTCTAATAAATTCTCTTTATAATCCTCTACGTTTATTGTATGTTTATTGTATCCTTCTCATAGTGCTCCATTTTAGTAATACGTCTAAGCCTTACAAAAGCATTTAGAAAATAAGAATCAGCCTCAGGCAGCTAGATATTATAAACATCTTTAATCACGAATGTAACGTTGAACTTATTATTTACGTGATGAAAGCTATACACCGTTTCGAATACAAGTAACTGTCTTCATCGTCTCGTTGTGTGGTTAATTAACAAACGTGGAGGGCATTACCGCACATGTTCTCTGACTCATTAGCAACAAAGCGGGGCTTTAAACTTGTTTTCAGAATGATAAAGCTCCGTGGCTTTGTAACTCTGATAACGAGCATATAACTAATCATTCTCAAAATTGTCATTCGACGCGTTTATTTTTATTCCCAGTGTCCAATTAATTGCGCCTGCATTTATCGTCATGTCGAATTCTGACACAATACATAACGAATCAAAAATTGTCTATAAATTGAATAAAGTCCGAAAGTAAAAATAAATACATTGAAATTGTTATACAAATAATTCGTATTCCTTGAAGTTCTTATTAAAATATTGTGTATATTTTTTTAATTATTAGAAATGCAGAACAACTATAATTGTGTACAAGTCATTCAATTCTTTCATTAAATAAAATATTATAATGCCAATCAAAATTTTTCAATTCATACAAACGTTCTTACCAAGGTTCTTACTTTCATAAATGTCATATTATTCTTTATAAAAACTATATTTCCAAAATTCCAAGAATTAAAAGGGAGTTTTTATATAAACGACTTTACGCGTTTCATATTGTACATCACAAAGAAAAGATTTTAAAAAATTGCTTTAAAAAATATGAATCAGTGTTATATATGTGGGAAATTTAAATTTTTCCGTAAAATTTTCCATCTCGATGTGATTTTTGCATCAAACGTATATAGACGAGATGTTACATATAACTGAATCATATTCGAACTAGGTTTCCTCAAACTCAATGCTAATTAAATCCACAGCTAATTTTACATGTATCAGACAGTGAGAATATTGCCCTCGCTGCATCTTGCGATTCGACCGATCGATCATTTCGTTCCGCTTACATTGCATTGCAGTTGCTCGCATTACCATCGTGCTTTGGAATTACGTGTTTCGAGTACGCAGGACTAGTATCCTTACGGTATATTCAACTCCGCCAACAAAATTATGGGGATCGAAATCTCAGCGGGGCGCCTTAACTGTATTAAGAACGACTTACTTGTTAGGTACGTGGAGATAAATGCAACAAAAACTACACGTTTATTCTTCACTTGCGTATTTTGTATATGTATATCTGAAATCTACTTTGAGAGATCTTGAAATATTTTTCTGTAAGTATGTGTATAATTCATTCAGAAGCACGAGTTATCTGACGAAAGTAAAAAGACGACGTATAGCGAGCAAAATTCCAGACGCTTAAAATTATGAAAATGTTATTAATACGTCTCAATGACATTTTTAGACGAGTGCACCTAAAAGACGTTTGTAAGATATTCTGTGTCCTGATTTTGAACGTGCTGAGATGATTCCTAATCTGTCTATTTTAAATCCATTTTTTCCTGTCTATACTAAAAAAAAAAAATCTCTTTTTAGAAGAATATATCTATATCTTTTTAAGATACCACAAACTCATTTTTTAAACTATACTTAAAGTAAATTAATGCAACGTTATTTCTAAACCTGCCTCTGTCCTGTTCCGCTTCTTTATCAAACTTTAATCACTACAGCATAAAAGAAAAAAAGAAAAATGCGTTTCATATCTTTAAATGCGTTTTTCCTTGTATAATTCTTTTTTTCATCTCTAAAATCTAAAATCTTTCTATATACTTCTTTTTTCCGTATTCGCGCGATTTCCATATATTTACTGTGATTTCATGGAACCTCGCGAGTGTGAAGCTTTCACTGTACTTTCTACTTCGCGGTGAGTTTTCTGGAGAAAATGTATTTCGACTGACGAGTAGCGCCCTTGCATTAGCGGGCATGCCCGTATCTTAATTAAAACAACTGCATGGAAAATGTGTTTCACGCTACATTATAGATGTAACAAGGTCGAAATGCAAAGATACATTTGCAACTTTATGTTGCGCCGACACGTAATAAAGAACACAGCAAACGTATAAACGCCATATCTACATGTACATATAAGTTAGGAGGAAATAATTGTCGCGCGATGTGATGAAAATTGAAATTGTTTGCTCCTCATCAAAATTACACGAAGCGTTGAGGCTTTCGTTAGAAGTTCCCGGGAAATTGGACTCGTAAGAAAAGTGAAAATGTAACGTACGATCGAACCCCGTCTTGTCCGAGGATCGAGGGAGAGGATAAGAACGTGCACGGAGGGAGGATAAAGCATGGCACGCTTGTTCTTATCTCTCGGGCTGGTGGCTAATGCAACGAAATAATGAATCAGGGGATTATCTACGCTCGTAGGGCGTGCCACGTGAGGGCTGCGAGTTTTCAGCATTATCATCGTCTCAGATACCCCACCTCTTCCCCTCCCGCCGCGTTCTCCCTCCTTGTGTCTGGCACACCTGAGTGCCCGTCGGATAATTCACTCGATAATTCGAGTATCATTGTCGTGGTTAATCGCGATAAGTATCGTAATGTATTAAAGACGACGCGCACTCGTCGACGTGGGTAACGTGGGGAAAATGGAAGGGAATTATGCCCGTGACACATTGCCGACATATCACGAAAAGCAGATAGCATTGTCGTTTATGAACTCGCAATTAATTAACAATTTAATTTACTACGTCCACCGCGTAACGTTTTATCTATTTGTGCCAAGAGGCAAGTAGAATACAAAGCTATGGAATATGGAAAAAAAAAATACATTCCTATTTACATATTTTAATTTCTAAAATATGTATCATTTAAGCAGTATTCATTTCGCCACATACAGTAAACAGTTGTATTATTCTCACAAAATACATGTAACATGCAATTTAATTTACATAATAATTCATGTTGTATGCATTAGACTTGTATTATAAACTTGATACTTGTACATAATAATAATAATGAGTATATCACGCGTTTATGTAAAACAAATGATATATTCCAGAGCTTTCACGGTGAACCCATTTTAACCACGTGCGAATTACATGTATACTTCCGTTTCCGAAAATTAAATAGCGACTTTGCGAATTCGTAATTTTAAATGGAGAATCTAACTAATTTTGCTATTTCAAGCCAAACGTAAATGTAGCCAGAAATATTCACATTAGTTTAATAATATTTTTCACTTAATATTAATATTCTATTATAAAAAATATTGTTTCTTTTAGTTTTGCACGCCGAATAACGTATCGACTTTTCTTTTCGTTACTCGGGATTACTCTCAGTACCGGTTTCTATGTTTTTTGAGCCACAATTTTAACCTCGTACTCGACATTCTCGTCGTCGGTATCTACCTGTTACGTGTCACGGAGGCAAAGTAAATAGACTTACCGGTGTGGTGTAGGGTTGGCAGGCCAGCCTGATGCCGTCATGTCTTAGCTTCTCCTGCAGCAGCATCCGCAGTTGCATCCTGGGAATTCTCACGAGCTCGGCCTTGCCCTCCTCGTACTCGTCCGCGAACTTGGTCAGCTCCTGACCTCCGCTGGAGGAGCTGGCGGTGGGCGACGCGCGCTGCGTCTCCTTGTCGCTGGCCGGCCTGTCGGACGACGTCCTCGAGGACTTGGAGCTGACGTTGTCGCAGCCGTTGTCGTTGGTCGTCTCCTCCAGCGTGAAGTACACACTCGCGGCACCCTCCTCGCGCAGAGTCTTAACCGACTGCAGCAGGCGCGCGCGGTGCTTCTGATTGAAGACGCCGATCGCGTCGAGATCCGGATCGCCGATCTGCTTGCAGATCTCAAGGTCGTCGTAGCCGTTGTCGATGAACGACTCCGAGTACTGGCCGAGATGGAGCGACCGCAGCCACTCGACCACGATGTTGCTCGCCATGGTCATCCTGCCTGGCGCGTGCTGTTCACGTGGTTCACGCGCTCTCGCTTCCCCTCACCCCTCGCGAAGCCGTCGTCCGTCCCTTCCCGACTCTCTCTCTCTCTCTCTCTATTTCTCTCTCTCGCGCTGCTTTATTATCCGCTGCACACGTCGTCGACGGCGGCTACTACCATCCCGCGAGGCCGCCCTCCAGACGACGACGTAACGTCCATCGAGGGCATCCAAGTCCGAATTCGTTCGCCAACTGGGAAATCGTCATCGACCTCCTCCTCTCTAGCGCGACATTCTCCTCCCACGATCGGCTGCGGCGTATTAACGAGGCTCGCGACACCCGGGACGTCGACGGGGGAAGAGAGGGAGATAGTTTGCGGCGGTCACGTTTGCCGCTCGTCGTTGACATGTACTACCGCTCGACGGCTCATCGCAGACACGAGGATCGACCTACCGCTTCGTCTTCGCGGCTTCGTCGCGTTCTACCTCGCGGGCTGAGACTTTCCGATGGAAGATTTAGATGGATCGCACACACTCACGCACACACGCGAGTCAATTCTGCTCCGGGGGAGGTTATGTCCCGCGCGCACCTTTCGCTCCTCTTTGCCGACAGGATTTCATTCACGGGCAACGTCGCTACCGTCAATCGCGGTTTTTTCGGCCACGCGCGCGTGACCTCGGAAGGACGAGCGACCTTGGAATTCGGACGGACACCCGGTGAAACTGTGCTCCGCCGCGCACACACTTGCGTTTATTTGCACGCCGCACTTGTCGCGAGCAAAGTGAGACGTACCCGTCCGAGAAGAAGGGGGGAGGGAGGGGGCAGTCTCGCTCGTCGTCCCGCAGACAAGTTCAGGCGGAAGGAAAATCCGCCGTTCGAGTAACGTAGAATCCGACGTAATTCCTCTTCGGTCGTGGAAGACGATCGGGGGAGGGGGATCAACGTTTAGACCTCGGACGACGACGGCCGTCCTCCCGTTGAACAGACGAGAAACTTGGCAACGTCGGCGGAGCGAACCCTCCGGTCGCATTCGCTCGCAACGACTTTGAAACTCGCGCGCCACCGGTCACTTTCGTTGAAGCCGGGCGACCGACCGACCAGACGGACGGACGGACGGACGGACGAACGACGAAACGTTATGCGCACTGACGACGACGCAAACAAAGAGACGACGAAAGTCGGAGCCCGTCGGGGAGAATTGCGGCTTCCCTCGGTTAGCGCGGTAGAACACCTCGTGCAGTCACTCGCGACGGTTATGGTCGACGGTTATTCCACGCGTTCAAGTTTCCCCCTTTTGCGCGGACACAAACAGACACACAGAAATCGCGCGCGATCGAGACGCGAACTGGGAAAAACGATCGTCCGGTCGAACGCGCGATCGTTTAAGATTACCAAGAGGGGTCTCCGTTGGTATCCCTGGGCACGCGCGACTTGTCCGACCGGCGTGCGAAATCGAGTAAACGACAGTGACGATAATGACGATAATGACGATAATGACGACGACTACGACGACCGGGTGAACGCGATGCCCGGTGATCTTCGCGTTGAGCGCGCGTCGTTCATAGTCAGAACGAGGAAGACGTCATCGTCGTGGCTCGACGGGACGCGCGACACACGGTGCACTATCACACAACACTACCGCGACGCGGCACACGGCTCGACTGACACGAGACACTCACCAGAGGGAGCCCCCACCCGTCTACTCTACGAACTGACTTCCCCCACTCCGCCGCCGCCGCCACCGTCGCCGCGCGCCGCCGTCGCCGCGCGCCGCCGTCGCCGCGTCGTCTAGTCTCATTCTCTCCCCACCCGCGGGACTTCTTGATCCCCCCCACCCTTCTTTCGCCCCCCACTCGTTCGGCAAACGCAACGTGCAATTTCAGCTGGCGAGAGCACCGGCGACTACGTCAGGATGCAACAGCCTTCGGGGTGGCTCGGACTCGTCGCGACAGCGAGGTGCAGCGAGGAAATCTTGGCCGCCCGTTCCCGAATCTCCCGGCGAAAATTTGCGAGAATTTCAGAATTTCGCTGAAACTTTGAAGAGCGAGGGAGGACCTCTTCCCTTAAACCCCGAATGAGAGGACTCCGCGCTTCTAAAGATTCTATCTTACTCCTCCGGGATTCCGGGCGCCTAAGCCCACTTGAGACGATCTATAAATCCGCGTCAGATTTCAACATGGAATTTCTGTTTATTTTATACGCAATTTATTTGAATGTGAAATTATTTGAATATATTTAAATGTTAAATACTCATTTGAATATGTATATTCTTGAGATTTTTAAATATCTTCCATGTTACGCACAACATATAAAACTATAAATAGCATGCTATACTTAGTTTAAAGTCTTCATATTCAATAATATTGCTGCAATGCTTGTCAAATATTTGAGACAAATATTTTAATTACTTCTAATACCGTCATGTTAAAAAAAAGAATATAACTATAATATATACTAAAAACATTTTCTATTTTAAAACATATATATTAATTAAATGAGAGCGTAACTGAGCGAGAACATTGCTTCAAAATTTCATTCAAATTCAGAATATCGTACTTTATTAGATTTCGACTTCGACTTTCGCGCACAGAGGATCAAATTAAAGAATAAATTTTAATACAGACAGCGACGAAATCCGCTTATCGCTATTGGTTTTCGTATTAAAATGGCAATGGTTTCTTGAATTCGCGCGACGAAAGACGTGAAAGAGAGAAGTGAAAAAAGTATATGTATACTCTCGCTTCTCTCCGCGTTGCGTGATCGTTCAGAAAACACCGTGGTCACTGAATGGGAGTTAGTATCGATGATTATCTGCGACAATCGTAATCAATTTCTTTGCCGGAACGACGACGTTTATAAATGAACGCCTAACGGCAATGGTACAAGGGCCTGTGACCCATGAGGCCAATAATCTGCACTGCTGCCAGTCAAACGGCCGGCACGTTCAGCTCTCTATGTGCTATTATATCACGCTCGAACGAAACCGGACTGCACCAAGAGGTGAATGCGATAGGAACGGCAATAGTTCGAGGGTCATGTGGATAGCCACTTCTTCCCTTTTTCGAGGCAAGAATCAACCTTTAGAACCTTCAAAGAACAGTTTCCCTCAAAAATAACGATACGTAAGACGACCATATAAGTACAATCAAGTATTGGACGGTAAAAATACATGTAATGTCATTCAATAATTAAAAATTTGTGTAATTAAAAGTAAAAATACAAGTTGAAATTTCTACACTTTCGTTAAATTCAAGTGAAGCATAAACGTAAATTGCGAGTAAAATTTGAGTAAAGTTTTAGTCCAATTTAATTTTGTAATAAGATTTTACTAAATAAGAACATTTGGATTAATTCTTATAGAGAGAATATTCTTATCCTCTCTCTTATATAATGGCAGTCGGATATGTGTGTTCCACTTTTTCCTTGATCCTTTTAATGCTATTTTTACATTTAATTATTGAAATTGATATATGGTAATTTATACCTCTGAAAATCAAAACTATCATTTTTTAGTGATATTTTCTTTCTCTTATTTTTGAGACGGGCAATTTAATGGTGCAAATTAAAATTACATTACATGACACAAAAAATTGAATTTAAATCAAGGAAGCGCGCGGCTTCGCAGTTTTTCGCGACGTAATGTATTATAGATATAACTTCACCTTTTTATTGTACAACGTGATATTTATTATTAAACAACAAGGTCCTTAATCACGTATATCCATTCCATTGAAAATATACGGCATTATATTTTTAATTGTTCTCCGCGTAAAACATCTGCCGCATTCGCTTTTTGAGAAATACGAACACGAAATCGAAGCACTACTCTTGGGAAATCTCTATTAAATGACAATGCTAGTCGTGCGAAGCTTGCGAACGATGATCGCCGATATATGCGTGAGGTCCGAATTAATTGAATGATCGGCATGGACGTACCCGTCCTGGTATGACGGCAAAGCAGGGAGTGACAAGTAGCTCTCAATAACGTGATATGACATCGCGTGTCGTGGACAGGAAGGACCCTTTCAATGCAACCCTCGCTATTTCCTCGCTTTGGTCGAGTAATTTGCTTTCGAAGCAGAGGGATGAGATCGGAAGACGGGTCACCTGTCAATATATTAACTCGTTTCCGCAATACTGCGAATTATTATATGAAACGGCGAAATAAAGCTTCCATCGTTCACGGACTGTTTCAGATGTGCCAAATATTTATAAAACGCACAACAAATTCCAATGGTATCCAGATATTCCTGATTATACTGGATAAATGATATTATCAAAGTCTCTCTAAATTCATTATTGATGTCAAATGGCACGATAGACTCCATTAAAATATTCTGCATCAACAAAATTTCGCGCGATATATTATATGTATAACGTGTGTGAACTCGGATACATTATCACAGATATTTTAATAACTTGTCAGATGGTACGATTACGCGTAGAATATTTCAGAAGGAAATTAAAACACAATTTCTAACAACCAGTACAATGTGTCAGAAAGATGGAAAGAGAAAACAAAAGAAAAAAATTACAAAACTATTTTATTAACATTATTTTAGATGTATTCATTAAAAGTTGCTTGCATGATTTGTATAAATAAATTCGTTTTCAAGCAATATATAAATCAAAACGTTACATTAGTCATTAACAGGTCATTAATTTTACGAATAAGGGGTACGGAAGATTAGCATTCCGACGATTGTCTTCTGAATATGATAAAGCATGCCCTCCCAGAATGGTTACTGCATACAGAGCAGGATAAACGTAGGGTCCTGCCGGATTCTGGTTAGATACTAGGCTTATCTTTAATCGGTGCGTCGACATGACGCCAGCAAGAATTTGCAATTTGCTGATGCATGTATATCGATAAAGGATCGTGAATATTAAATAAATTCTCAAGTTAGGAAACGACAGGAGAAAAGGTCAGAATTATTAACGTCAATTTTTTGTTAAGGTCATAAAGAAAAAATGCAAAGAAAAACGCGTTCTCCACAATTAATTCTTGGTTTATTCGTCGTTTCTAAAAACAAAACGAGAAGCAGTGTATCATCTTGTCGGCGGCACGATATTCTACGACCCTATATAACGATCCGTATAAATTGTAATCGATAATCCTGGCTGGCATTTAATCCTGTGACTTTTATACATATATATTCCGTTTCATTGTTTACGGGGCCAGCGACGGCATGTTTACGGTGTGTTTTACCGTTTCAAAACAACCAATAAAACGGCACTTTACGCTCGCTCCGTCGCCGTATCGCATCGGCGAAGCCATAGCAGCCTACGATGCTGCAACCAGACCTGCGGCTTCGCGTCATCGTTGCATCCGCGCGCAGCCTCCCACCGTCGTCGGTGTGTCTGAGGTCGACGTCGCGATAAAAAGTCACCTGGGGCCGAGACGCTCAAAAATATCGACGTTAACTGCCGATTCGTTTGACTGTGAATCCCGCGGAGGAGAAAAACGCTGTGTCCGATGCTACGAAATGGCGATCGTAAATAGTGGGTTCGCGCCCCCGACATAAAACTCCAAACGAGCCGAGCGAGCTTAAGGCAGACAACCGTTTTTAGAAAGAAAAAATAAAAATAAAAAAAAATGAAAAAACCCAGCAGAACGCACATGGCTTTATAAACGTTGTGCGCATATATCAGTCGCGTTAACTACCGATATAAAATTCAAGGAAAGAAATTCTGACACGAACTTCTCTCCCTCTCCTCTCCATTTTTTTGCGCTGTGTCGTATCCGGGCAGATTGCGATATCGTGAATTAAATAGACGAAGCTCCTCGTATTTCAGGATGATTCATCGCCGCTAGACAAGTCGTTTTCAACCCATGTCATTAACACATTAACGGTACGCGGTACTAACGGTTGCGGGATCGCGGCAACTATTTTTCGGGTCCGTTCTGCTACATTACGCGACTCGCGCTCCGAAACCCGAACGGAAGCGCGATTTATCGCTTCGATATTTCATCCAAAAGAAAAAAAAAAAGATGCATCGCGGCGCCCGCGAGTCCAGCGGTCCCAGGCGGACTCTTGTCGCCTTTCCACGAATACTTTTGTGACGTTTATCGTTCAAGGCTGCACTCGTAAACAACGCGTCACAGACTTCTATGGAGCGTATGTACGTATCTAAGAAGCGCCCTATGAAAAGAGTTTCCGCGCTCTAGAATACATTTAATGATGGATCGTAAAAAAGGCGAGCCGTAAATGATGATAGCGGGACCGTTTCTGCGAGAACGTTACTTTTGCTGCAAATATCTCGGCGGTTCGTAATACGAGACTAATTTCTGTTTTTCCCGGTGCGCGCCTTACGTAGAGCGAGGGGGTGCGAGATGCCTTGGAATCTGCGTAATTAAGCGAGGGTCTCGCGAATAAATTTACATCGTCTGTAAATCCTTCACATTAGATAAATGCTCACAATTAGCTCCGTTCCTGCTGCTGCGCCCTGCGCGCATTTCGGATTCGCGAAGGCTGTGCCGTTTATAGTAATTAAATAATGTTGCAGCTGTTATAATTTCACGCGAGTAGTCCGTTTATTGTCTGCGATCTGCATGTATTAATTATTACTTAAATGATCAAACATGCACGTGTGCTAATGATAAATCTGTTGTAATTAACAAGCTATATAAATTAGGTCATTCAATGATCTCCTAATATAACTATAAAGTTTCTGTGTTTCATTGTTCAAACAAAGTAACTTTTATCTAAAAAACATAAGGTTACATTAAAATTTACAAAAACATTGTTATTATTAGACATTCAATTTTCATATAAAAGAGAATCGGGTCAGTTAACGAGACAAAGAATGAGATCTAAGTTTAAAATAAATTTAATTTTTTTAAACATAAAAATAAAAGTTATTTTTAATTCTTGATGCCTAATATTTTGTGTAAATTTTTAAAATCTCTAGTTCATGCAAACTGCGCGCTACATATTTGTCAATCTTGAAGCACAGCTTAGAGTTGTACAGTTTACATAACTATTGGCAAACTTTACATAAAATTATTATTAAGTATACAGGAACTGCAAGAACAAAAATGAATATTTTATCGTTATATTTTTGTACTTATTTAATCCTTATTAGCTGTCGTAACAAACAAATTAAATAAGTTACTAAGATCAAGTGCATTAGCGATGGTCAATGGTTTAAACCAATATCTATATACATGGTTATTATCTTATTTCTTATTTATACTACTTTGCAAACACTAACGTTATTTCATTATAATTTTTTTTCTATGCGCGCTGTTTATATATCTAAATTTTTTAATTTAAAGAATTAAAGACTGTTAACATATCAGGTTAACATTAATACGCAGGTTTTGCATTCTTATATATAAGTTTATAATATTATTATATAAGATTTCTCTAAACTGAGCTACTTTAGTGGAAAATGGTCAGAGAGAGATTTCAGAAAGGCATCGACGGCGGTTTAACGACATAGTAACTCTCGACATTAATGAACACAGTAACTCTAGATATGTAGAAGGAATGCACTTCATTTCTGGACTGAGTGCATAAATAGAGATGCCATCCATCCCTTTTTCCTCGGAAATGAAAGAAAGAAATAATTAGAAATAATAGAAATAAACAAAAATAAACGTAATAGCCTCCTTATTGGAAAAACGTATTCGTAGTCACTTTCAATTCAAATAAATCACTGACAATGAGTAAAATAAAAATTTAAAAAAAAATATAAAATAATATTAGTTAACATAAACTCGATAATAAATATAATTCCAGACATAATTCTTCTAAATAAAACAAAACTTAATAATAAACAAGTAATAACTTTCAAAAATTATATTAACAGTAGACTACGTTAAATGCAGAAGTCAAATAAAATTCATTCATTCCAAAAATTAAAAAAATGTTTTCATTATTAAAATTAAATAATATACATTTATGTTAAAAGAGTTTGATGCACAAAGGCTAAAGAAAGCAATGCTTTTGCTTAAAGAAAGCCTAAAGAAAGCAATATATCATAATTGTAATCTGGATATAAAAGTAGATTAATATAAAAGAGGAATGTCTTTTAAAATTATACAATATACAAATATTACTTTTCACTATTAAATTTTACAAAGAAAAATTATTATATTTTTAATAACACTTTTTGAAAAATGTCAAATAATTTAGTTTTTAAAAAAGAAAAGTTAGATTCTTCAATTAGATATTCAAAGTATATCTCAAATTTTGGGCCTACAGTAGAAGTACACGAAACTTGTTACTTGATAACTGATGAAGTCAAATATTACTTCAACAACATACTGAAAGCCTTTGATCGGTGTTTTAAAGCAATACAAGTTCTAAATATTGAATATTCATATAAAGCACTTTTGGCCAAGGAAATCATCCAGAAAAGCTAATGGAGAGCAATCGGTTTACATAGTGATAAACTTTGCAAATAATATAAAAATAATATAAGTACTTTCACAATGGAAATATTATAACTAATATCGATATCTATAATAATAATCTGTAAAGTCGTGTAATGTAATTTACAAAAATTGTTTCAAGTAAATGATAACAGTAGTAATATTATTTATTTCAACTAATTATATTTTCGAATCCATAGAGTCCAATAGCACTCAGCTTGTTGCAAAATGAGTTTGTTTTTAGCATGGAACTCTATGAACGAGAGCAATTTATTAATAAGACAAAAGTAAATCACTTACCAAGAAGAATCTTAAAAGTGGTAGTAGCATCACCTTTAATGTATCTTACTGACAAATTGTTTGTCATGCCATAAAACTTCTAATAAAATCCATATTTTATTTGTCAATGAAGGTGATAAATCCTTGTTAGTGCTGCTAAAAAAAATATTATATTACATATTATACAATTCTTTATAAGATATACTAGAAATGATACTCTTAAAATTACTTTACTTCATGAAAAAAAATTGAACTTACAGGGCAGAATGTTCTGATGTGCTATTCATTTTCGATGAACGTTGCTGTCTTTCTAATGAAATTTTTGTATCTTCAAAACTCTTTTCACCAATGTTATTTATATTTGTTTTTTTTTCTTGTATATGCTCAACCGCACTGAGCGACGAAAAACTCTACATGTCGATTAACCGCGTCGGGTCGGTTCTTGACGATGCCTCTCACGGAGAAACTCGCTCTCGACGAGAGGACGCGGGGACGCGACGAGATCGAGCGGTGACGAGGATCGCGGCACGACGCGACGAGCAACTCGGGCGATTTTGGCGCCAATTTCCCACAGTCGAGAGGGGGGAGGGGAAAAGGGCGCGAGGAACGCGATCACTTAACGGCGTCTGGTCGGTTCGACTCGGCATCCCCGGTGATGCCTCTCACGGAGAACTCGCTCTCGATCGACGAGAGGACGCGAGGACGCGTTGAGACTGAGCGGAGACGAGGATCGCGACACAACGCGACGAGCAACTCGGGCGATTTTGGCGCCAATTTCCCACAGTCGAGAGGGCAGAGGGGAAAAGGGCGCGAGGGACGCGATCACTTACTGCGTCGGGTCGGTTCCACATCCCCGGCGATGCCTCTCACGGAGAAACTCGCTCTCGATCGACGAGAGGACGCGAGAAACGCGACAAGATCTCACTTCGCGGCACGAAAAAGACGAGACAATGGCGGCGACGCGACACTTCATGGCATACGCTGGATATCGGACGCTCGCGACGAACTTACGTTGATTCCTCGCGTATCGCCAAGAATAGACGGGAGACGAATCACGACACTGTGTCTCGATGGCGTTTACGCGTGATCCCCGTCGATTACGAACTCGCTTAACGCTGCTTAATGCCAAGCGCTACGCGCCAAAACGCGCGATCTGCGATGCGGAAGAATAACTGCGTTCGGAAACGTATCGATCGGAAACGCGAACGGATCACGACGACTCGACGCGAGCGCGCCCGACCACTGATGACTACGCGTTGGATAGCGTTGGAGTGCATCGGGCGCCACTTACGCGCGATTGTCTCTGACTGCGTTTTACAGAAATACAGAAAAACGTGTTAGTTATTATCGTCGATAATACGACGTAATTTAATTACAGTCGCGAAAACTTGATGCGTTTCGCTTGGGAGAAAATGTTGAAAGGCGCGAGGCCGAGTGGGGTGACGATTAGGTGGCGTCACTTCCACCAATCAGAAACGCCTATAACATTGTACAAGATATAGCTAGGATTACATAGTAACTAATTAAAAAGTTGAAAGTTAATGATAAAGTTAAAAAGTTAATAACTTTTAATTTAACTTAGTTAATTTTACATGAATTAACTTTAACTAGTTATTTTTGAAACGTATAAACTTTAACTTATTAACTTTTTTCCTAAATTAAAAATTTTATCTGAGCGAAAAAAATTATAAAATAAAAATACCTTCCTGTATAAAAACAATATTTTTTGTTATTTTATATGATTATTATTGTAACTTAATTTACAAATAAAATATTATTTAATGGTTGCTACTGTAATTAAGTTAGTAATCTGAATTGAATAAATTATATAGCTTTTAAATTTAATATAAATAAAGCGCTTCTTAAAATTAACTTTTACTTTAACTTGAGTTAAATTAATCTCAACGTAACTTTAACTGAGATAGTAATTTATTTATGTAACTTTTAACTTAACAGAATTAATTTTATAATACATTAACGTTAATATAATTTAATTTAAAAAATATATTAACTTACCCAATCCTGGATATAGCCACATCTACTAAGTGTTGGTATCTCTTAAAAAATGTTGCATTTCCAAAATGTTTTTGCGCTATCTTAGAACAACAAAATAACAACATATTCTAATATACGCATTTTTTTATTTGAACACACCTAATATATTTTTTTATGGACTGAGAGGGGAGCAGCCTGACAAAGGTTCTCACCTCACAAGAGAAAACCAATTTGGAGTGTCAATTAAAAAATAGATTTGTTGCTTTTTTGTTACTCCAAGATAGCATTATAAAATTTCAGGAAAGCAAAATTGTTTTAATAGTACCATTTTGACGAACATTATATACGTATGTGACTTGTATAGCTACGAAAAAAAAGATTTTATTACTCGAATGATTGCGGTCTCAAAATTTTCTGTGGACAATGCTCTTCCGAGATTTACAATGTTCGCTTTTGTTGCTCTATAAGTCGATGTAAATAAACAATTATCTGCCCGTCTGCCGTTATCTATAATACTTTATATGCTAACAGATGGTTAAAAGATTTTGTTGCTCGCATGATCCTAGTATTAAAATTTTCTGTGGACAATATTCTTTCAAGATTTGCAACGCTCGATTTTGTTGCTTAAGTCTTTGCAAAGGCATCTACATGTCCGTAATCGTAATCGTAAGATGTCGACCAATCATATTGCTGAAACAAGCTGTAACCGACCGAATTAACCAATCGTATTGCTCAATTCGTTACGATGACGACTACAGACATGTACGTGCAATGGCCTTAAGTGACAGTAAATAAATCATTTGTCTACGCAAGCGGTCGCTGTTATCTGGTTCATCATACTCTGATAGATAGTTCAAAGATTTTGTTGCTCGCATAATCGCAGGTTCTTTAGTCAGAGACGATCGCGCGTAAGGGGCGCACGACGCACTCCACGCTATCCAACGCGTAGTCATCAGTGAGTCGGGCGCGCTCGCGTCGAGTCGTCGTGATCCGTTCGCGTTTCCGATCGATACGTTTCCGAACGCAGTTATTCTTCCGCATCGCCGATCGCGCGTTTTGGCGCGTAGCGCTTGGCATTAAGCAGCGTTAAGCGAGTTCATAATCGACGGGGATCACGCGTAAACGCCATCGAGACATAGTGTCGTGATTCGTCTCCCGTCTATTATTGGTGATACGCGAGGAATCGACGTGAGTGTCGTCGCGGGCGTCCGATATCCGGCGTATGCCATGAAGTGTCGCGTCGCCGCCATTGCTTCGTCTTTTTCGTGCCGCGAAGTGAGATCTCGTCGCGTTTCTCGCGTCCTCTCGTCAATCGAGAGCGAGTTTCTTCGTGAGAGGCATCGCCGGGGATGTGGAACCGACTTGACGCCGTTAAGTGATCGCGTTCCTCGTGCCCTTTTCCCCTCTGCCCTCGACTGTGGGAAATTGGCGCCAAAATCGCCCGAGTTGTTCGTCGCGTCGTGTCGCGATTCTTGTCTCCGCTCGGTCTCGTCGCGTCCTCGCGTCCTCTCGTCGATCGAGAGCGAGTTTCTCCATGAGAGGCATCGCCGGGGATGCCGAGTCGAACCGACCCGACGCCGTTAAGTGATCGCGTCCCTCGCGCCCTTTTCCCCTCTCCCCTCTCGACTGTGGGAAATTGGCGCCAAAATCGCCCGAGTTGCTCGTCGCGTTGTGTCGCGATCCTCGTTTCCGCTCGGTCTCGTCGCGTCCTCGCGTCCTCTCGTCGGTCGAGAGCGAGTTTCTCCGTGAGAAGCATCGCCGAGGATGTCGAACCGACTCGACGCCGTTAAGTAATCGCGTCCCTCACGCCTCTTTCCCCTTTTCCCTCTCGTCGGTGGGAAATGGCGTCAAAATCGCCCGAGTTGTTTGTCGCGTCGTGTCGCGGTCCTCGTCACCGCTCGATCTCGTCGCGTCCCTGCGTCCTTTCGTTGAGAGCGAGTTTTCCCGCGAGACATCTTCAGGGATGTTGAACCGACCCAACGCCGTTAATCGGCATGCATTTTTCGTCGCTCAGTGCTGTTGAGCATAGACAAGAAAAAAAAAACAAATATAAATAACATTGGAAAAGAGTTTTGAAGATATAAAAATTTCATTAGAAAGACAGCAACGTTTATCGAAAAATGGCACGTCAGAACATTCTGCCCTGTAAGTTTAATTTTTTTTAATGAAGTAAAGTTATTTTAAGAGTATCATTTCCAGTATATTTATTAAAAAATTGTATAATATATGTAATATAATATTTTTTTTAGCAGCACTAACGAGGATTTATCACCTTCATTGACAAATAAAATATGGATTTTATTAGAAGTTTTATGGCATGACAAACAATTTGTCAGTAGGATACATTAGAGGTGATGCTGCTACCGCTTTTAAGATACTTGGTAAGTGATTTACTTTTGTCTTATTAATAAATTGCTCTCGTTCATAGAGTTTCATGCTAAAAAAAAACTCATTTTGCAACAAGCTGAGTGCTATCGGACTCTATGGATTCGAAAATATAATTAGTTGAAATAAATAATATTACTACTGTTATCATTTACTTGAAACAATTCTTGTAAATTACATTACACGACTTAACAGATATCGATATTAGCTATAATATTTCCATTGTGAAAGTATTTATATTATTTTTATATTATTTGCAAAGTTTACTACTTTGTAAACCGATTGCTCTCCATTAGCTTTTCTGGATGATTTCCTTGGCCAAAAGTGCTTTATATGAATATTCAATATTTAGAACTTGTATTGCTTTAAAACACCGATCAAAGGCTTTCAGTATGTTGTTGAAGTAATATTTGACTGCATCAGTTATCAAGTAACAAGTTTCGTGTACTTCTACTGTTGGCCCAAAATTTGAGATATACTTTGAATATCTAATTGAAGAATCTAACTTTTCTTTTTTAAAAACTAAATTATTTGATATTTTTCAAAAAGTGTTATTAAAAATATAATAATTTTTTTTTTGTTAAATTTAATAGTGAAAAGTAATATTTGTATATTGTATAATTTTAAAAGACATTCTTTTATATTAATCTACTTTTATATCCAGATTACAATTATGATATATTGCTTTCTTTAGGCTTTCTTTAAGCAAAAGCATTGCTTTCTTTAGGCTTTGTGCATCAAACTCTTTTAACATAAATGTATATTATTTAATTTTAATAATGAAAACATTTTTTTAATTTTTGGAATGAATGAATTTTATTTGGTTTCTGCATTTAGCGTAGTCCACTGCTATTATAATTTTTGAAAGTTATTACGTGTTTATTATTAAGTTTTGTTTTATTTAGAAGAATTATGTCTTGAATTATATTTATTATCGAGTTTATGTTGATTAATATCATTTTTTTATATTTTTTTAAAATTTTTATTTTACTCATTGTCAGTGATTTATTCAAATTGAAAGTGACTACCAATAAGTTTTTCCAATAAGGAAGCTATTACGTTTATTTTTGTTGCATTATTTTTAACTATTTCTTTTAATTTTATTATGTTATTTTTAATTTCAGGTATTACATTGCTTATTGATGTATGCGTTATTGGTGTATGTATTATCTGTCACTTTGCTTACTTGGGCGTTTTCATTTCTGGTGATATTCGCGTAGCTGAAGGGTTTGTTAATGATTTATTTGTGAATACATTTTCTTTTCTGTCTTGATTTGTTGTGTCATTGGCATTAGTGTTTATGTTCTTAATTCTGTTTTTATTCTTAATTATTTTGGGGCTGCCTCTATACGAGACAGGGTGGCCGTAGCTATTGCAATTGATGCAAAATAATTTTGACTTCTCTAATTGTGTATGCGACGGATATCTACATTTACCTGGTTTGTGTTTAGTATCACAGTTAACGCATCGGTACGGCAAATTACAGTTGGATACAGACTTGTATGATTTTATAATATTTATTATGTGTAATTAACGTATTCTCGTATATGTCTGGTATTGCAACAGAAATATCTGAGTTTTAGGCTTGTAAGTTCTAGTTTAAAAAACTTTGATATGGCAACTATGCATAAAGGACTATCTTGTACTCGGAAAAGCTCGGGTTAATTGAGAGGCCTGGCAGAAGTCGTAAAATAATGCGTGACTGCCGGTTTTCTAGGGGAGAAAGTATATACGTATATGTAATTGTAAGTAGATGTGGATGTTTGCGGAATAGATGGAGCATTCTAAAGGAACGGCATCTGTATTCTTCAGTACAGGATACCTCAAAGAAAAATTCATCACTTTATCATATCTTTCTTTGATTTACTCGAAAACTTTAAATAAAATTATGTGTGAATTTCTCCTGAATATCTAATTTTGTATTATTAAATACTTTGCATATATAATGAATTATATTTTATATTAATACTTTATTGAAGTACATTCTATTAAAAGAGTAGATTGTTATTTTTTATACTTTAAAATATTAATTAAAAAATTTTTAACTATTAGTAAATTTGAAGTTTATTTGTATTTCTATATTGAAATTACTGTTACATATACATATATTCTTTTTTAAAGCTCTATTAAAATATGCTGATTTTGAGACGCCCTATATACATAAAGACTAGTAGCTTACCTTAAATTTGGAGGGTAGGAGTATACTGTGAGCGAGGCACGTACGTCTTCTACGACTACAGATACTATTACGAAAATGACGGTAACTGAAACGCGTACAACACATAAGTTTTTTAATGCAAGAGATTTGCTAAATACAAAGATCTTATCGATAGGATATTAATCTCTTATACATATACATATATGCAAGTGAGAATTTACAGTTATCTAAATTTTAATGTATTTATTTATTACTTGATGTTGATAAAAAGAAAGAGTAAGATGCAAGAGCAAGGGCAAATTCTTTCTAACTTATTAACATCATTTAATTATTATTCCTGCTTGATACTAACTCTTTGTGTTTAATACTTACACACGCGTAATGTAAGTTAGAAATGGCGAATAGGGTGCTCGAGTATCTACAGAGCCGAGGTCACAGCCGGAGGCTCTGTACGAAACGGTTATGTGGTTGTCGAGTCTGCTAAAGCACAAGGTCAAAGTTTCGGCAATTTTGGATGCGATGCGGGTAAGGAGGTAGCAACTTTAATCACTTTCGAATTGGGGTAAATCTACTCGCGTATCTCGAACCCGCAGGATCATATCGCGTGTAGTTACTGCTTTACGAGAGGATTCCAGTATAAGGGCACCGTATGAAGGATGAATAGAGGAAACAATCAAAGCTGGTTAAATTAACAAGTCAAGTAATTCAAGATTTATTCTTGTACGAACGTATAAAACAGTTTGTACCTATAACTATTTGAATTTATAATGTTTGAATTTAATCTATGATATGTAGTGGAAATATACATTTTGTGTATCCTCATAGATATAAGAGAAAAATAAATAGTAATAAATGATTGTATCATGCTTAGAATACGATCCACCCGTAAACGTGCGAACGATACATCTTGAAAGAATTGTTAGCAATCTTTTCTTGCCTACGTAGGATAACCGTAACGCAAAAAGTATCGAATAGAAAGATCGTCATATTTCTTATTTCCATCGTGCGATCGCATGATTATTCATCTTTTTGGATTTCGCATCATGTTACTTTCACGTCTTCAAAATGCAATACTTTCTCTTTCTCTTGTCACCGTTGAAAACACGAAAGTAAATGCCAATATATTTATGTATCTCGATCCCTTTCGTTTTGCGGTTTTAGGCGGAATTTTAATCGAGGTCACGACCTCGCACGCAGACCTTCCGCAGTGTGCGAATCCATAAATATCAAGTGAAACGCGGGATAAATGGGTGTGGCGTGACTCGAACCAGCCGCGTGTCGTATATCCGACTTCTTGAAAACGGCAGATGTATCGTGTCGGCGTGCAAATCGGAGATGTCCGCAACAGATTTCTTCGAATACTTTGCTTAAAAGAATTTCTTGTTCGGTATCGGATAAGAGTATCCCTCGCTGTCGGGATCCACGTTCACTTGGAGTCCCGAGCCCGTGGAGCCAAATTCACCACCACCGTTTACGATGCTACTAGTAATTGTAAGTCCAGAACTTCCACCTTCAAATATTGCGCCAGTTCCTGCGCCAGCTCCTGCGCCAAATACTGCACCAGTTCCTGCGCCAGCTCCTGCGCCAAATACTGCACCAGCTCCTGCGCCAGCTCCTGTGCCAAATACTGCACCAGCTCCTGCGCCAAATCCTGCGCCGGCCGCTCCAATTCCAATAGGAGAGATTGGTTGAGGACCGATGGGGGCGAATGGCTGACTGGGCAACGGATATGGAGCAGGTAAGGGTTGCGGGAATGGAACTGGAACTGCTGTTTCAATTTGTACAGGAACTGGATGTGGAACTGGGACCGGATGCGGCACTGGATGCGATACGTGCACTGGTTGAGGTACCGGCACTGGAACTGGGCGAGGTACGTTAACGGGGTAAGGCTTGGAGACGATGAATGGAACTGGTTGAGGCACCGGGACAGGAACGGGACGCTTTACTTCTACAGGTACGGGATGCGGTACCGGTACGGGAACTTTACGAGTGACAGGAACAGGTTGAGGTACGGGAACTGGAACTGGAACCACACGATTTACAACAGTTTTGTGAATGTGATGTATTGGTCCTAGACCCCCATAACTTGGTGCGTATATACCGTGACCGTGTGGCACTCCCCCTATAATTTCGATTCTTCCGCTAAGTCCTCCGTTTCCATATCCGTGTCCTGATCCGTACCCTGGTCCGTATCCAGGTCCGTATCCAGGTCCGTATCCTGGTCCGTATCCTGGTCCGTATCCAGGTGCGTATCCGTATCCATACCCATATCCGTTTCCATATCCATGTTTATAACCATGTCCATATCCGTGTTCATATCCATGCCCATATCCATGGTCATATCCATTCCCATGTAATACAACACCTCCGTGGTGGCTGTAACCGCCATGTCCATGTATCGGGGGTCCTCCGTGTAGATAGGCACGTTTGTCGTGTTTCTTCTCCGACGCATCACCGGCGATGGCGGAGACGAATAGCAATGAAATCTGTATGAAATTATTCGTCAGTTAATGTTATGAAGAAAAAAAATTGCATTTTTTTTTTATAACGCGATGTCTATATTACAATTTGTAATGTTATTTTTTTCGAGTCTATTAATCAAGTTTATTAATACAAATGGTTATATTATATCTGTGAAAAATACAAATTATTTAAACATATATATTTAAATAATAGAGTTTATATATTATATTTTTAATGAATCGCTAGTTACTAACAGTTTTTTAATTGTTAATAATCAACGATTAATTAAAATTTTAATATGTAGACACTATATAATATGCAATATTTAAACAAAGCTATACTTTGTTTTTAATATTCTAATAAAAACATACAATCATGTTACAACACAAGAAAAGAATTTATATCTACTAATGATAAAAAGCAAATTGAAAAATTGCATCTTTTTATTTAATAGATTTATGACAAACAGATAAAACTATTAATTTCCTTATCTTGCACTCGCGGCTATTAAGATATCCGTAAAGAAATTTGACAAAAAATTTTGCTACTTACTAAGAAAGCCTTCATGATGAACGTGCTTAGAGGAGATGAGTCTGAATGTGCTTCATATCATCGATTCGTTGGTTTTTATACACCAGACGACACACCTACTTTCACTAAATATCCACTGCAACACGCCCTCTGATTTGGTCCCATCACGTTCTAAAACTCCCAAACTTCCTCAATGATGTAACTAATCATTCAGGGAAGATGTTCGAGAGGCGATTCGCCTCTAAGTAGATCAGCGAGAAGAATATTCATAAATTAATCTCTGACAATATATGTTCTTTTCTCGTAGCTCATACAATATTTATTTAATAAATAGAATTTTTTAAAGATTTTTTCAGTGATGTGTGAAAATAGCTGTTATGTAAAATGTTGTATATACATTTCTATGATAGTAGATGTATAGAAGTAAAAAACGAATCTATATAAAAATGAAATCAAAATTCTGTGCAAACTAAAGTTAAAATAATGCTCTTGTTTGTTTGTTAACATGATGCAAGTGAAAAGATTTATTGTTTCCATTGTAGGCTGTCAAAGTTTTTTTTTAATTGAACTGCACTTGTAGAGTCGCTATCACCAACGATATTTTTTCTAGTATCTGGAAATGTCATTTCCACGTCACACGATTGTTTTCAACATCCGACATGTAACAGTCCATACATATATATATATGTGGAACGTAGATATGCTTTACTTATGCCCCAGATTATACAATCTTATCTGCGGCTACTATTCAGTACAATTTTAGTAAAGAAGGAAAATTAATGCAAATGGTTAGGATTGTTATTTAAAGTTCTACTCTCTAAATCGCAATTAATGGATATTCATTGATTCGCAATGACATACTTATAACTGTGATAATCAGTAAATATTCACTGCCTTTCAATAATTTTTACTTTAGAATTATTGTATCATTAAAAGATCAACGTATTTATTTTACTGATTGATAAACAGTGAATAATTATAAGTATATTACCGAAAGTCAGTGTATCTTTACTGATTTTGTTGAATTTTTACTGATTGTAATTTAGAGAGTAGAAATTATTGAAACGTGACCATATCTCCAGATGAATAATAAAATATTAATAGGTCTATAATTTTATCTTTAATTTAAGCTATAGTATTATACATATATTAGTCTTGAGTTATTAAACGCATGTCGCAACGTCGTTAAAAAATCATGCGTATATCCTTATGTAAGATACAAAGTTCTTTATAAAATGTTATAATGTTTTCAAGCGTGTCTTATTATTTCACAAAAAGAAAGTAACAAAAGAGTTGTCGCAAACTTCTTTAACGATGTATAAATCTGGTGACAGGCACAAGAAACGCGTTACCTAACATTATAACAGACACCTGCGTTAATACCTTTCTAGTTGCTTTATTTGTCGCGGTCAACCGTTAATTGCCCTTTTACTTACAGTTTAGACGTCGGAGCAGTGCGCTAGTCTGGGGCAATAAATCGGTAACCATACGGCGACAATTAGCAACGTCTCGTTGAACGCGTTGTGAGAACCGCGCGCCGTTTCACAGTCCTAATTTCCTTACTTGAGAATTAATTAAACTCACCGCACAATGATTCAATATTCTTGCGAAGCATGATGCGTGATTCGAACTTAAATGAGTCTAATTGTAGCGTTGATAACGCGTTACTTGTTCCATAATCCATTTCCATACTTGGTTAATAATGAAAATAATGACTGTAAATTTAATTAACGATGCAAATAGATTTACTAAGACTAATAAAAATGTTTAATTTTTTTAAATGTTTGCAGTTGTACAATAAAAAAATCTTAACAATATAAGTTTATATTTTTAAATATATATGTTTCAATTGAATTAATTAAGCATGACCGAAAGTACATAATCTAAATACATGACAAATAATAAAGAGTGTTTTGAATAAATATCCATGATTAAAACGTGGATAAATAAAGAAATTAAATTGAATAGATTTAATAGTATTCCTAAAAACAAAATTATCGAATATAGCCTTGATTTTGTGTACCTTCAAGAATAGGAATATCATTACTACAAATGTTAATAATGCTCAGCAGACGGTGAAATCATGCTTGATACAGACAGCGAAACTAGTTTCCTTTTAAAACTACACGATTCAAACGGGCTATCGCGTTTGAATGGATAAAGCGTATTTAGCTGCTGGCCAGGCGCCCTCTCATAATTAGCAGTTTCCAAAGGATTTCCACTGAGAGTCCGCTAGCAGGCGTCGCCAAGATTTATCCGCGTCATCCTTTTTATTCGGGTATTCACGAGCGAGGTGCCGAGAAAAAGAACAGAAAGTAAATGGAGACATATTCCTGTAGAAGCGCGCGAAGCACGGTCGATGCAGAGCGGGAGCTAATGTCAGAGATTAGAGGTAATCCGTTCTCGGCTGGCAATCGTCGGGGAGGATTCTCCTCGTTCGCAACTGGAGTGCAGCTTCGATCTAGATACTGCAGTTGCACTGTCGCAGCGCGTCGGATGTCCTCTCCTTCCTTCCCGGTACGAGCCGGGTCCCGGCCGCCCTTTTTCGCCGGCAGATACATTAGAAGGAATTACGGGACAGAACGCGTTCCGAGTGACGCGAGCATTAAGACCGCGCAAGACACGGCTCCGTAATTACACTAATTACGGAGTCGTTAGGATTCTTTATAAATACTGCGTCTTTGTTGCCTTCTCTTTTTCACACGGCCACTTCCACAAGCGTGAGCTTCGGAAGCGACCGCGGAAGGAATGCGTGCCGACAGCTTTATGGAAAATTTTGCGGTTCTGCGGTCCTTGTTTCCATCGTGAACAAGTTCCCTTTTGCATTTACCGTTACTATTTAAAAGTTAGTATATGCACTGGCAACGATGTAACATGGAAAAAATCTTGTCCTCTTCTTTGGGTACTGTGTGGTCTCGTTTATGGAACATTCAGACAATTTTTTCTACGTCAAGATTGTATCCGAAGTATAATTGTAGATATTAAGTACTTAAAATTAAAAGATTCTCTTATTCAAATTAGAGGCGTAAACACATGATAAAACCGTGTTTATTTAAATTGCAATTTACTTAAACTGAAAATTAATTTAAATTATGCTCTAATAATCAAATACGTTTAATATTAAATATCAAAATAATAGTTTATTCGATTTTCTAGCCATCTTTAAATGCAATACAGAATATCGTTTGTTGCCGGCGCATCTGTGAATCTGTTATCTTTAATTAAAACAAGTGGAAGTTCTGATTATTAAACGTTTAATTGATCTTTCCTATTTAGACTGAAATCCCCCGGACACATGGTGAAGTTTTGTGTTTCTCTACTTTCACTAAACCAGTCCCCAAGGAAATCGAAAATATGCACCTGCGAACTCTTCTTTTCTCCCAATAAGGCCGACTTTACCATAATATATGAATAATAAGATCTTGCTAATTAAAACGGCGGACGCGAGCTACGTTAAGTTGCTATTCGTGAAATTTGATGCAGTCATAATTTAAGCGCGATTTCGCTTGTAAAACTATGCGTTACCTTCATATTTAGATACACGTCATAAAATATACATATATAGAATTAAGAAGCGTTATATAACATTTCCAGAATTTGATAGTAACTAGTTAAACAGTAAAAACTTAAATGATAAAAAGTGAATAATTTTTAACTAAAATTATTTTAACTGATTAATTTTTAACTTTATTATTTAACTAGTTGTGTTTTAAATACATAAATTTTAATTTATTAACTTTTCTAAATTAAAATTTTATCTATATAAAAGTTCTAGAAAAGAAATATATTTCTATGACAAATATTATGATTGTTATTTTATATAAACTTTATTTACAAATGAAATTATTATTATTATGCTCCACATTGTTTTAATCTGACTGTGAGAAACTACAACTTTCTGATTTAATATACTACGAATAATGCTTTTCAAAATTAACCTTTAATTTTTATGTGACTGTTAACCGAATTATTTTTTATTCGTGTAACTTTTAACGTAACTAAATCGATTTTATAAGGTATTAATTTAATAAAAAAATATTAATCCAGCCTTAAATACATAAATTCTGATAATATCTATCCAAGAATTTAGTAGACAATGAATTGAATATGAAAGAAATGGAAACATTTCATTTTACTCAAGCTGTATAAATTAAGCTGTAATAAATCACGTATACAAAATTCTGTCTTTATAATTACTATACAGTGTCCGAAATATAAATAGCGAAAATTAAATACCGATAATAATAAATGCTGACTTGAAATATTTAACTTTTAATTATATACAACGTGTGAATAATTTGATCCGCCGGTAAATCAAAATGCTTGTAAATTCTCAAAGATGCATCCAATAAATCAGTGAGACTATTACACGACAAAATGTTACGTAATATATCTGGGCGTGCCTTGACACGTTTCTATTCGTCAGAACGCGCTTTCGTGCACAGTCGGAAGTTCGTAAACCACTTTCGCGGATTCATACGTCGACATTGTTTCACGGCACTCAGAATGGCGAAGACGACGAGACGCAGAACGACAGTTCTCGGGCTGATGGTGCGAGAGCATGAGGAGAGAAAGTCGACGGTAAGAACTCGATTTCGCAAACGCCGAAATAAAAACTTTTCTCTCGCCTAGCTTTTCGCGTCACGCGCAAATATCGAGCGTATTTTCGCGCGGTAGTCCTCGCGATCTCGACGTTCCGCGCAAATTGCGACAATCAAACTTGCCATCGCACGAGACACCGTAAACGACTGGGAGGGATTCGTAATCTTGTACTATTTCGGCGTCCCCGTTTTCACGATCGAGGCCCGATCTCGATGAAACGATTTTTGCGACAAATTTTTAAGGACGAGGGTGAAAAACTCATCTTTTGAGGCATATACATATAAATTTCTTGAAATTATATAGGGATTTTTGGGGTTCCTAGTCATGGAGAAGTTAATTTATAATTATGAAACTCATACGTTTGTAGTATTTTTCATAATTATAAATTAACTTTTTAATCTAAATTATGAACACGATATAATTTATATTTATACTTTCTACATTCTTTTAAAGTTATTATCATATGAATATATGTCTGTTATATTTTATTATATTGTACTTTATTTTTCTAATTATATATAACAAATTTATACGAAAGTATATATAATATCCATAATTAATGAATAAATTAAAATTAATATTTCTTTTTATGTATCAACATTAAATGTACGAAATATGCTTAAAAAATTACAATGCCGAGTTTCGTTCAGTAGACGAATTGATTCGCGAGAGCATTGATCAGCACGATTATCTCAAGGCAATTTAAAATCCGAGAGAATTACCCTATAAATGCAGGGATATATGTACATCAGTATACGAATAAATACGACGAGCAATTTGTAGGGAGTGCTCGCAAATGCTTTCATGCCGTTTTTTATCAGGTCTATATCGTAGATCGGCTTCTTCGTGGAGTTTTCGTAAATTACCAACGACTCGTGGAATTGCCCTATAACCAAAATGAATTCTAGGGCGTCGTTGCCATTAGGGAGGATGCTGCATGCTTTGCAACAACGATGTAGAGCGCGACGCGAATTCGCATCGGCTGGTAATCGTATTAAAAGGGGTGAAGCACCCAAGATCGAAACTTTCGCGAGCGAGGTAACGCGTAAAGAGGTCGGGGATGAGCGAGGCATAGGCGGTAAAAGAGGGATTGCAGGGAAGACAGAGGGGAGAAAATAATGGAGGAGAGAGCCTCGACGAAGAGCGACAGAGTTGCTCGCTTTGAGTCCGCCCTGAGGACTTCTTTCAGAAATTTCGTCGTGGTGGAGCCGCCCGTCGTTTTATCCGTCGTGTCTAACGGAGCGTTAATCCTCGAAACGAATTGCTAAAAAACAGTTTATTTTACGTAGCACAGAGCCCTCGATATTCTTTTACAAACGAGACTCGGTGAGACCCTATAAAAAGAAGAACCTAAAGATGGATATTGATTCCTTAATCGTCTAAACCGGGACCGAAGGGAACCATTTCTTCTGAAATAATATTTCTGTAATATCTCTCTTATTAATATGTACGGTAATAAGAGAAAAGATTCGATCTCCGATACATTCAATTTGCTCTCGATTAAATTTAATATAAATACATATATCATGAAAGAGACACATTTAAGTATATGACTTGGTTAATATTAAAAAGCACAAAATGTTAACTCGTGTTCATAAATTATACGTTACAAGATCTTTACGACATTGTTGATACTACTTAATTGGTTATGTGTACATTCTGCATTAATATATGTTAACTTCCTCCTTGTTACGACGAGCAAGGAGAAGCTCGTGGGAAAATTTGAGAAACTTTTGGCGAGCCCGCATTCGCTCACTCTGGCATTATACCGTTACAACTCATTACGGTATCCAGCATCATGAGAGCTTCATTGTCAAGCTCTGCACCCTAGATATCGTGGACTGATGCCTCAGCTTAATTGGAGTGTTACACACTCCGTTTTCCCTTAGCCGTTCTTCGCCTCTCTCTCTCTCTCTCTCTCTCTCTCTCTCGTTGCAAGCACGAGCGAGCGCCCGTCTCCGAACTTGTCACAAATTCGACGAGATGTTGCTATCTGCTGAATTTGGGAAGAGATTGACGGGAGAGGGGAGTGGGAAATTAATTGTATAAACGTTTAACTTCTACGCTCTTCTTGCAACGCTCAACTCATTATCTAAAACACGGACGTACCAAGTGTCATTGTAATTTTAAAACGACAAAGTAATATTGGAATACAATGCATTACATTCAGCGAATTGTGTTGTTTTGATATTTCTGATGCTAAAAGATTGATGCTAACAATATATAAATAATTCCGCTTAATTAGTGAAGTTATTTTCTATAGATGTGTTATTTGCTTTTTAGTTCATTATTACGTATTGTAGCATAACAATTTGTTGTATACTTCTACATTTATTGCAATACAATTCTTATTGTAATTATAAATACGAATGTACTTATTACCGAATAATTAATTAAAGGTTTATAATAACCTAAACGATTAATGCTATCTCTATTACTTTTAGAACAAAGAGAACTCTTGACATTCTATACAATGAATGAGATTCATTATTCAAGGTAATTCTCATAATATTCTATCATTTAAAAGCATTTGTAAAATGTTCCCAATATTACAGAATAACTTATTTATATTCCATAAAAGCTATAATATCAAAATATACTTTAATCGTATTATCGAAAGAACTTATAAATAATACGTAATTATTTTACGTAGAAGAAAAAAAGGCAAAAAATTGCTTATTTAAAAAAATTATAAATAAAGTTACATTTTAAGTAGATACTTACAAAATTCTTATTTTATTCTATATAAAAGACAATGCTTTATATATATAATAAATTTAAATTTTAATCAAGACAAAATAGAATTTTTAACATGTACTAATTGCCTTTTAATCAAACATTTTACAAATTTTTATGGAAAAGTAAAGAGTGAACTAATTATTTTCTTATTTCTTATTTTTGTTCAGATTGAATAGAATTTTTGAATAGAATTAATTTTGACGAAACAAATAATGATTATTATATTTTTCATACTAATATAAATTCAAATTATGATGACGTAGGCACAGGTTTTCATTTTCTAGTGTAATCCTTAGCGCGCCCTCAGCCATTTAAAACAAGAGCAAAAAAAATATCTTACAGAAGCATAATTAGAGATCCGACGCAAAGTTAAAAATATCTCTTACCGAAAAACGAGAAACTGAAACAGAAAGAAGAAAAAAATATATAAATTTAGGCTGTTGACTCCACGGGTTTGCAATGGGGGTCTGAAGAAATGGAGGAAGTGCGTCACGCGACGACGACTCGTTTTAATTAAATGCTTGTAATTACGTTTCCCGCTAATTGCCGCGCCCTCAGGAACGTTATACCGGTCGGTCAAAAGAAAATTGGGATCTTGCCAAACTTTGCGTTGACGTCTCTTTTTTTCCTCTACCGTCTAGTGGTGTCAAATAGCTCGTAAGTATTTTCACGCGATCCCATAGCGGCGCGTGTTTTTGCAATTAATCAACAAAAATGCACGAAGTCACTCGGTCCTGATTTTTTATGCACTTCTCACTGGACGTCTCGAACAAACGTTACATAAGTTGTAGATTTTCTGAAAAATTGTAGACTTCCTTTCAATTAAATTTATAGGTACAGATTTAATTAAAAATCGTAATCGCATCACTTTGGTATGTTTCGTACGTAACGCCTAACGAAAATCACAATTAAACGACTCAATTGTTTTGTTTCTAACAGCGTCGAGCGTCGATCTCTCTTTCTCTTTTCTTCTCTTTCTCTTTGAGTGCAGCTTCAAGAGACGAAATACATAAGATTACATGGAATGTTATATACCGTGCTCCCGCGGAGTCTCGCACAGACAACACTAACTTGAATTCCATTTAACACTCCAGATGATTCCATTCTGCCTCGCTTCCTTTTCTCATCGATCTATTACGCGTTCTATGGCGTACAATTACCAAGCAGGAACAGACTGGTTTGCCTTACTACGTGCATGAATTTACTCTTGCATTAACTGTCGAGAATAATGCCGTTCGCACTATAACAACTAAATCACGAGAATTGCTTTCACCATTTGTCGATCGTTAAGGTGCTCAGAGCTAACTCTCAATCATTAATACGCCGGAAGAGCGTTTCAACATTTATCAAGCACCTGTTTAAAATACGAAATACGAATTTCGAATATTCGTATTTATTCAGATACGATGGCAATACAAGATTAATTATGCAGATTTTATTTATCCAAAAGTTTTAATTAAATACAAGACACGATAAACACGATATTTATATTTATATAGGGAAGACTGAAATTGTCGAAATCACGAACGAGCGTTTCATATTAGGTCTCTTGTAGCTAATTTATTAATTTTCTTTTGCAAACTCTCGTATTAGATTCACGAAAGATGAGGCCAATAAATATTCGCCCGGAATACCAAATGATCCATAGTAATGAATCTTGATAAATCGAAACAACTTTTACTTCGTGTCGCGGTAAAGATACTGACAACATTGCATGAGTGCACAGAATAGATTAAATGCTAATTCATGGATACTGAAATTTTGTGTGGACAAGAAAATGCAATTTAAAAAGGAATTCAACTTGTTAAGTATCAATCTTTTATGCTCATAAAAAATCGATTAATCGTATAACAGTTGAAAAGATAGTCTTTCTTTTTAAATTATTTTTAAATTTGATATTATAATGCGATTGAAAGATATTCAACAATCTTTGTATACCATAAAATTATAGTATTGAAATAAAAAAAAAAGAATAAGCACAAAGCACTCGTTTTGAAAGAGCAAGTGGTTGAAAGTGCAAGCAGATATTTATGTGTGATCGACCTTTGAAATATGAAAGTTTACAAATTCCACATAATTTGTGAAAGTAATCTCCACAATTTGCAGTATCTATCGACAGCCACATAGTTTCGTACTCTACAGCAGGATCGACCGCATTACATCCCATATTTGGTCACATAATAATAGCTTTTATAGGAACCAACCTCGAACACATAATTAATAGGATTAGATAAATCATCTTTGTCCTATATAATTATTGATATATGTCTCATGTATAACACATAATAATGAATTTTGAGATATTAATGTTAGGCGATCTGGATATAACAGGATATAATTGTCTAATTAACTTTTCGTGCGTCATTAATTAAATAAAAATAATAAACAAATATTCTACGTATAATATTTTTTAGTAACATATTCTAAATATATTATAATTAGAAATAAAAATTTTAATATATATAATCTTAATAAAGAGATAATTGGAGGTTTAATACAATTTCGACCAAATTACGACGAATTTATTCCTTAATTAAATGTTGAAATGTTAATACGAGAGAATTTTTTATTCGTCGTGAAATTAACTTAAAATGCAAGGAGCAGAATGTTCGGTATTGATTTTGCAATACAATAAATATGTCACAGATGACGAATTGAGTAACGACACAATGGAGTTCGGTGTTTGGACGTCGTTTTTTTGCATAGCATACATTCGGCAGTATATTCGGCGCGTCGAAGATTTAGCGAGTGCGTCAATGTATTTTATAAAATTAAATTGAATATTTCGGTACGACAGCGATTCACTAATATGTTTTCGATTCTTGTCTTTCCACTTATTATAGTATACCTTTCCTTTATTACAGCTTGGTGTACAACACGCAAGGTCAATCGTCAATTATCATTTATTCTCAAACAATCGAACATGTAATGGTACAAGCCGCTATTGATGTATCACTTCTCGAGACGTAATTTTGGTAAGTATCGTGAGATATTAAATGCGTTTCTTCAAACAATTAAAAATTATCAGACCTTGGAAATATTTAACTTCTGTGTTTAATAACTTGCAAGTGTATCGAGGCGATGGTTATTTATCAAAGCGGATATTTTAGGTAAATAAATTTTAAAGGTAAAAAGAAGAGAGAGGGAAAGAGAGAGAAATGATTATAAATTTTTATTATGTCTTTATTATGTCGCAAAATTTTCGGATAATAATTATAAAATAATAATTATTCTTTTAATGATGCACGAATTTAAATATCTGATGGCAGGCTTTGAATCTATCGTTAGCTTATGTATGTATGTACAATCGGTTTATTTTTGCATTTAGAATATGGAGTATAATAAGTAAAATGATAGATAAACTAAATAACGGAGCATTCCGTATTTACACAATACATTAATAATTAATTTGATTTGAAAAGATAGAATACTGTTCATACTTTTATTCAACGACATATTGAACGGTCCGCCGTGGCAACGGGTTGCACGGTGACTATTTTTTTGTTTTGTTTTGAAAGTGTACCTACAGCGCGCGCTAGTGTTTACATTCGCGCGGCGACCAACGGACGCGGTGGCGTGGCTCTCGCCCCCGCGTATACGCAGTTTCGCGAACGACTCCGTGTTGCTCCGTATATCGTCGTATGTATTGGCCATTGCCGAGACAAAATCGCGACAAATATCTGGCGGACATCAAACACGATTCTATGCAAGTAATATGCTAATGCGGTTAAGTACTTCGTACGGCTAAAGACTTGGCGATAGTCTTGTGTCTCGATGTGCAGCTCACCGTTAGCCGGTGTGAAGTTGGCACCGTTACGCGTTTCGCTAAAGTGTAGTCGTCGTAATTAGAGTCATATTTTATTACTTGTCAACTCGTACAAGTAAATTCGATGTCGGTAGTTTATCGATATGTATGCTTTTCGCGATTACTCTATTAGATGTTAATTTACGAGACGTTGCAAGTTGCGCGAGTCTCTCATAACCTAACTTTGATACCCCTTTTCCCTTTTCGTCGCAATGTGATAAAATGCGCGTCGTGTATAGAAAATCTCGCGTAAAGTATCGTGCAACTATCGTATCTCAATCATCATTAGTTCGTGAGTGTTTTTCACATGAGTGTTGTTACAGTGATGCCAGTGCAATGTCCGGAGTGTCGGAGGAGGAGAGAAGGGGTTCGACAATCCTGAGAGGTGAAGGGGGTCTCTGAGGGAAGATCATCAGGCACCGGCGGATCAACTTTACTGTAATTATTTTTTACTTACGTAACTAATTGTTCTTATTTATTTGGATTTAATAATATAAAAATAATGATAGAGAGAAGACCTCTATAACATATGAACATTTTTTTTAGAAACTATGTAATTTCTTCTACTAAATATTTATTTATTTATTTGAAAGAGTAAAAATTTGATATTCGTAATTAATTATTTGTGAAAATATTATTTTTAACGCTATCAAAAGCTGAATATCTAATGATATTATTGATATTATATGTTACAGATTAACATAGTATATTCCGCTGTTGCGCATCCATCGGTGAGTGATAAATATATTTTTTTATTTAAGTAATGGATGATAATTATTTTAAATATATTATATATGTATGTTATTATAAATTACAAAAAAATTGATACATTTAGATGAATATTTTATCTTGCACACATCGTAGATCAAAATGATTAGATTAAAACAGAGTTTTTATTTAATGCTGGAACATTATTATTTGTTAAGAATGTGTAGAAAGTTTTCAAAATATAATTCGTTATGTTGATGCATCATTCAAAAGTATAATATGAATAATAGTATGAATAATAAAAAAATTTGAATAATTTAAAAATAATGCAATAAATTAAATATTAAATTTTACAAATTTTAGATAAATTTAATAATGGCATTAATAATTTTACATTACGGTCTATAATGTCATTAGTAATTCAATTTAATTAGGTTTAATTTTTTGTTCCTTTTCCTAAATATTTTTCTAAATATTAAAGGTTTCCAGTATCAAAATATGAAATAAAAATATTATATATATTAGTAAAAGAAAAGATATTAGATTTTATACGTGCAATCAATCAATCGTTTAGGATGCTCGACATATTATTGAAATTATGTAATATTATTAATATTACGCAATTATGCAGAAGAATACTCAATGTTTATCGGATTATATTTATTATTATGTAAAGCAGTGATAATCTCATTGCACTAAATGCCAGAAATATTACGCGTATCAAAATCTGATATTGCAAATATTACTGATTTACTTGTTTTATTAGTATGAACTTAAAGATATGATTTATTTTTTTGTTTGATCATTGATTTGCATAAAAATTGTATTAAAAAATTTTTTATTTAGATATTATCTTTAAAAATCTAAAAGACTTAATTTGTTTTTAGATTTATATATAATTTACATTTATTTCACCTTAATGTGCTGTAATCATATATTTATCTGCGGATCTAATTATTAATCTATGTATAATCAATGTATAATCGTTAATCCATATAATACAATAGTTTGATTTGTTTTAATTAATATTTAATTTTATGCGCAATCTGTAAACATTGTCGCATTTAATGTACAAAATTGGTTTGGAAAAATTTGTTTTAAAGCAACCAGCGACTATTTTCGTTGCATTCACTGAGTTTTACTGTGATAAAAATGCGTAAAAGCGCTTTTCTTGGTTTCATGTTTTATCGTAACAGTGGCGCAGGGAGTTATTTAATTTTGCGATTACAAGCGGAAATGTTCATGGAAAGTTTCCGCTCTCTAAAAAAAAGATGCCAACTCAGGAGTTATTTTAATTTAATTTATGGGAGATAAAACCATGAAATGCGTTAAACAAAGTCTTTGCCGCTAATATTACTACGAAGGTTTGTTTTTCGAAGCAAAACGAAGTATGCGTAGTATGAATAATATTTTATCAGAAAAAGTATGAATTTTACTTGGCACTTAGCGAAGGTTTTTACTTTTTTCCAGAAATGTATGTTACTAAAGTCTTTTGTTTAATGAAAATTGGTCAATGCTGAAAAATTTTATATAATTAAAAGTTATTAGAACAAAAAGTAAGAATATAACAGATTCTAATTTTGCATTAAAATCATTGCACGTGACTAATGAAAATTACATATGCGGTTTTTCTATAATGTTCTTTAAATTAACATTAATTTAAATTAATGAGTTATTAAATTGTGCCAAAATAATGTTTTATAAGGTTGCCTATTTGATAAATCTATTTTTTATTTTCTCTATTTTTAAGAAGTCTTTCAGTGAAATTTTTAATCTAACAGTAGTAATATTAACAGTAGATTCTTTTAAAGAAGATAATTTGATAAGAGAAGAAAAGTATCATAAAAATTTTAGTATATTCTGCCACATTAAAGATTTCTAAAACTTAAGAAGGATTGCGTGTTTTACAAATTCGTTACATTTTTCACTTGATTTTTATACTGTTAACTTGAAATGTCAGAGATTAATTCTAAAATATTATTTAATTCTGGTTTCCGGGAGATTCTCCCGCAATATATATATATATACATAAAAAGACATAAAAGTCTCGTGAATGTTCTTACACAGCATATGAATTGTCATAGTTATTTCTTTTGTCAACATATTTAACATGCACATGGCCTGCGGTAATTTTTGAGAAAATACGCTATTTTTAAACACGCGCGTAACAGTTTCTTTCGTATATTTGCAGACAGAATATTAAATTGGTTCAACAATGTTATTTTTATAATGGAATGCTGTTTTCTAAGTATACAAAGAAATAATTATCAAAATCAAGAAATAATATTTTTTAATGTTTGTGTTTTATTACAGTAAAAATATCGATTTGATTTTGTAAAAAGAAAAAAATTGAATATTCTTACATTTTGTAGCAATAATTTTTAAAGAATATGTAGTTACATTAATAATTTCTGCTTATTTATATTGAGTCTTTCAGATTGTTATAGGATTTGACAGAATTAGTAGCTTGAAAAATGTACTCTGTAATAAATGGATAACATAGATACTAAAGTTAAAATATCTTGTGCAAGATCAAACACTGAGAACACTCTTAAGACTTTTATCGTAAGAAGACAGTCGATCAATTTAAAAACTTGTCGTTTCTTCATCGTTAACTCATCCCTTGTAGTTTTCATTAATAGTCCATTTCTTTTTTTATTGTTTCTTTATTCTTGCAACGTGCCTCGTCTCTTTTTACGCATCGTTCGGTTAATCCTTCAAACCATCGTAGTAGTACAGCGGGCATAAAAGCGCGCCAGCACGAACTCGTTTCCGGAAATGTGCGATCTTAAAGATACATTCGCAGTGTCCAAAGATACGCTATGGACCTCGTGGATTGTTCGGTAGGAAACTCGGGGGGTTCGAGCGTGGTTATATATAAGATAATAGTCGCACGTGGGGTCTTGGATAGGATGAGGTGGACTCCTCAGCGACGCCCAAGGGACAGATATATTATTACTAAAGGGTAGGAAATTTAGCAGCCGCGAGCCCTCGATGAAGTGCAAGGGACCGTGCGGTGAGGAGAAAGGGCCCGGAAAGGGAGAATGGGGAGTACGCGTACGTGGGATAAACGGGGAGAGGTCGGGACAGTGGAGGGCTTTGCATTAGTAGAGTGCGGTAGCCACATTGCTCCTTTGAGACTAGGCGGTTCGCGGTTCGCGGTTAATGCGTTTGTTCCGGCGAATCGATAGAGAACGTAAAACCGACGGTTGCAAAACGCGCGGATATTTGGAACTCTTATTATATTCGCGACGACGATGGTATTTGCGAATTTCTTCATTCCACGGCAAGTTGTCTCGATTGAGTGCCATCCGCGCATACATGTCTGTGAGGATCAAAACTATTCAGAAGCGAGTTAGATGAGATTAGAGGTTTAATCGATTGGCGGTCGGTGTTACTAACATAGTTCCAGTTGTATTAGAGATAATTCGAAGAATAATTATAATTTGACACTTTACTTGCGTGCAACGCTTATGGAAGCATTTGTTTAATTTTATTTTTGTTTTATCTCTGGTTCGCGATTTACTGTAACGCAACTTGGAGTTTTTTTAAAGGAAAATAGTAACGATAGATTAATGAGATCGCGTGATTAATTAGATTCTGAATGAAAAACTCGCTTTTTATTTCATTTGCATTTGTTCAAGCTTATACATTTCTAACTGACTATTAAAAAGAAGTTTTCCTTACAAACTATCTTATATCTTCTCAAAGCTTTTAATTTTGTTTTTTTCTTTCTTATTAAAAATTTTTCTTAACTATTATGGATTTTAGCTGAAATCTGAATATGGACTTTAATTAGCTTTAATTATTAGTACACTTACTGCAGTCTGATACATATGATTTTTATTTTTGTAACATTTTATTAAAATAATAAAGCAGTATGATTAGATTGTTTTTTTGCTCACATTAAATACATTTAAAATTTAGTTTAAAATTTGTTAAATGTAATTATAGATTATATAATTAAATACAGCGCTGTGATATCACGAGAGTAATGTGGAGATTTATAAATATAATATTACTTTCACGAATAGCTACTATTATAATGATACGATTTGATAAGCGTAACAAGAATAGAAAAGAAATTGACATCGTAATAATGCCTGTGAAGGGAAATTTTTTATATAAATATCGAGAGGTGTCCAGTGTATTATATTGGGGATATCGATTCGAACGGAGTAATGTCGTCTCGCTTTTCCCCAGGGCCACATTTCGAAATGCGTTTCATCAGTTTCGCTGTTCTATGATTTAGTACTGTGTTCTTCGCGGAACTGCTCGTAACGGAAGAAAGGAAAATACAGAGTGCAGATAAAAACTACAATAGCAGAGAGAGAATGATATGTGAATATTCAGATGTCTCTTGCGGAATGTTCTTTGCGACTCGCCAGTAATGCTATATGTTGTACAACAGTACACTCACTTTGTTACAACGTCGATGCACGAGAAATTTAATCTAGGCGTCGCCTGTAAACAGACATATTAAACATGAAAGATACCATTTTTTTTTTCTTGAAACTTCTTATTCATTATACTAATTGCTGTTATTGTAGTCTCCACATTCTTCTTTGCAATTTTAATAACAGCACATACCTACTTACAGTTCTTGTTTTAAAAATGTAATTAATTATATAACTTTTTCTTATTTCACACTGCAAATTAAATTTACAATTATTTGCAGTAATAGTAATTTTAAAGCTTGCTCAATTAATAATTGGGAGGGAGTCTTCGCGTATCCTTGTCGTCTAAGTTATTATCAAACATGCTCCATTCCCGAAGGATTTAACATCTACTTTCGAAACCGTGAGTCTTTTACTACCTTGGAATTCCGAAACTCACATAAACTTACCAATCCCTTCGCATTACACCCTAGGGCAATCCTAATTTTTACGTCAGATTTTTACGACTTACGAGTTGCCCAAGATCGCAGTTTCGCACATATACGAATTTCGATGGTATTTCGCACAGTTGAAGGCGATTAGCATAAACATTAAATGGTTTCGACGTTTAAACGATTACACAAATAATATTCACATGAAGTCTCGGAAATAATAATTCACAATTTTAGATTGAAATTATTTTATTTAATCAAAAGTTGAAAGCATTTTCAATTGCGTTCAAATTTTTTCGTTTAATATAGACGGATAATGTCATTATATTCTTCTTGTAACAAAAATGGAAATGGAAAATTGTACGACATGGCGAATTTATTCGTGAAAATGAATTGGCTTCATATAAGTTTGTCAGAGTACCACAGTATCGAACACGTGCACAGCAAGTCGGAAAAGTACCGTAAAGGTTATTCGCACAGGGAGGTCAGGGTGTGAAGAATGAGAATAAAAAAGCAAAGACAAACTGCTGAACAAAGTTTTATTTTTCGGTGAAATATATACGTGAGTGTGTGGCTATTATGAAAGGCCGAGACCAGATAAAAATGATTCGAGGTCAAGTTGATTTATATGCTATACGTACACCAAATATTATCGTATACCTACTGACAATAAGATAAATTGCAGATAGAACAAATAAATATATTTTAGTTATAATTTACAGAGAGAGAGGGAGAGAGAAAGAGAGAGAGAGAGAATGAGAGAGAGAGAGAGAGAAATTATAAATGTAATAATTTTAATTTTATATTGTTACTTCTCTCTCTTTCTTTTTTCCTCAAGTAAATTTACAAACGAGTGTTGTACAAACATGGAAGAAATTTTGCGATGAAATCGTACTAATAGATATATTAGGTTAATGGATAAATATTAGCTATATGTGTAAATGTTGTAAGGTAATTTAATATGTTAAATTACGTTATACTAGGAATAATCGCAATTTTTTTTATTTTTATATACATATGTGTATGTGTATATTTAGACTTTGTTAAACTGTCCAAAATTATCTCGAAACAAATATCATTGAAAACTCCTTTGTCAAAAAATTGTCATCATTCATGGGGGCATATATCGTCTGTTCAACCGAGCTTCTTGCCACGTAGAATTATTGTCGCTGGTTAAGTGGCACTCCTTCACCCTTGACTAATTTATGGACGGATTGTAGTAAAACACAAAAGAGTTATGAGATACCTTCTTGTTGCTACATGCATAATATCTATTCGATATGAGAATTATTTTCATTAATCTTTATATTAGAAAGAATTTGAAGATGAAAGATTGCATTTATCATGCGCGTTTTATAAATTTCTGGTTATTTTGTAAAGATTTTGACCTGCAAATAAAAAAATGTAGAAAACTCAATATAAGTGATATCTGTTTAACAATGATACATATAAGACAAATATTTAAAAGATATTAAATAGTGAAGTAATTACAGTCAAGTTGTAAAACTTTATTTGCAAAGAGGAAAGATAATATCGATAATCATGTTTGCCTCATACTAAAGCGGTCACCGATTTTCCGAGAACATATCTCGTTCCTACGGCTGGAAAACACGTTCATCCTTTACGCTTGGCGAGCTTGCGCTCGTTTTGTATCCTTCCGCCCGCTGCCAGGATGAAGCCCTGGGCCTCCCGTATCTCCCGAGAAATAAGTACCATGGATAAGCTTAAAAATGGTGAATTTCCTGAGAATATCCCTGCCACAACGTGCAGCCCATCTATCCCGTGTTTTCACGTAGCTGTTTGCGCTTATGTATATCATCCACGTCTTCCAAGATACCTGCGGAACATCGAGGCTATACGATGATTTGTAATAGCGAAGGATTGATATGTGTACGCGCGATGTGAAGCAGGCCATTCTTTATTAACAGGAACGTGCTCAGATAGATGATACTCAATTTCAGGAAACGAGCAACTATAATAGAACATAAACGATATAACGTTGTGGCATATTAAAAAAGTTGCGTACATACTTGATTATATCGAAAGAACTTATATCGCAAAATTGCATGTGAGGGAATAATACTGTTCGTTGTTTCTCGTGAAGAAGTAATTATTTGAAGATATAATGAATAATGCGTTTGAAGAATTAAAGGAATTTTTTATACTGCATATAGTATTCATTGAAAGTGTAGCAATGCCATTTGGCGTACTGTGCACGGAAGAGAATACGCTCGCGATGTCCTCGCGTTTAACGTATAACTGTCTAATTAGCACCAATTAAGGACGTCGCCGGCTGTGCGTCGGGACGACTCCTCGCGCAAATTTGTTTGCGCGAGGCGCGGCAGTCCGTGGTAATCCCTGTACTTCGCACCCACGAAGGCGCGACGTGCTAAAGTGAAAGAATAACGGAGTACCTAAATATTTAACCGCATTAATCGCGACATGAATAATTTATGCGGTTGCAAGATCGCACAAGCAACTCGGTAAATGGTACAAAGGCAAATGGCATGTTCTCTGGCTCTCTTCCATCAATGGTCTGTGAAAAGTCAAGCATGCTCTGGGAGAGAGATGGGCCAACAAAAAAAGCAAGAATGAGATAAAAAAAAAGGAAAAAAGGAAAGAGATAAAAACAGAGGCGAGGAAGCAAAGAAAATAAATTGTAAACTGGACGGTAGTCGAGGGTTCAACTGAACGACGACCATAAAAGCTTGATTAATTAGCCATGCCGTGCCGACGAAGCTTCCGTGACGTTACCCCGCCCAATCGAATATTGTTGCACATTCGGCGTTTTTTCTTCATAATTCTTTAACTACTACTTTTGCATAAACAAAAAGAAAAGAGAAAAAGCTTCGGTTATTGAAGGTTCCATTGAAAGAAAGTTGGAGTGTCTTCGAAGAACAATTTAGTAATTTGAAAAAGAAAAAGATGTAATATATGCAAAATATATGATATAGATTTTTTATTACAAATTTTATAAAATACTAGAACATTACAAGCGCGCGCTGCGCGCGCGCTATTTGACTTTTTACTTTAAAAATAATAAAAATTGCAATTTGATTTTCTCTATCTTTCGTTTACATTAATCAAACGTCTTCTGCAATTTTAAATAAAAAAATGTAAAGTTTAATTATACATACATACATACCTACATACCTACCAACATACATACCTACTTGCATACTTACTGCTATCTAGCTACCTAGCTACATATTTATCTAGTTACGTTCGCTCGTTTGCTCCCTCCCTTTCTTTTTCACTCACTCACTCACACACTCAGTCACTCACTGGCTCACTCCTCGCTCACTCTTCGCTCACTCTTCGCTCACTCGCCAGCTCGCTCACGCGCTCACTCCTCGCTCACTCACTCACTCACTCACTTACTCCTCACTCACTCCTCACTCACTCTCATTCACTCACTCACTCACTTCTTACTCACTCCCGGCTCACTCCCGGCTCACTCCCGGCTCACTCCCGACTCACTCCCGGCTCACTCCCGACTCACTCCCGGCTCACTCCCGGCTTACTCCCGGTTCACTCGCGGCTTACTCCCGGTTCACTCCCGGCTCACTCCCGGCTCACTCCCGGCTCACTCCCGACTCACTTCCGGCTCACTCCCGGTTCACTCCCGACTCACTCCAGGCTCACTCCCGGCTTACTCCCGACTCACTCCCGGCTCCCTCCTCGCTCACTCCTCGCTCCCTCCTCGCTCACTCCTCGCTCACTCCTCGCTCACTCACTCGCTCACTCCTCGCTCACTCCTTGCTCACTCCTCGCTCACTCACTCGCTCACTCCTGGCTCACTCCCCGCTCACTCCCGGTTCACTCCCGACTCACTTCCGGCTCACTCCCGACTCACTCCCGGCTTACTCCCGGTTCACTCCCGGCTCACTCCCGGTTCACTCCCGGCTCACTCCCGGTTCACTCCCGACTCACTCCAGGCTCACTCCCGGCTCACTCCCGACTCACTCCAGGCTCACTCCCGACTCACTCCCGGTTCACTCCCGACTCACTCCAGGCTCACTCCCGGCTCACTCCCGACTCACTCCCGGCTTACTCCCGGTTCACTCCCGGCTCACTCCCGGCTCACTCCCGACTCACTTCCGGCTCACTCCCGGTTCACTCCCGACTCACTCCAGGCTCACTCCCGGCTCACTCCCGACTCACTCCCGGTTTACTCCCGGTTCACTCCCGGCTCACTCCCGGCTTACTCCCGACTCACTTTCGGCTCACTCCCCGCTCACTCCCGGTTCACTCCCGACTCACTCCAGGCTCACTCCCGGCTCACTCCCGGCTTACTCCCGGTTCACTCCCGGCTCACTCCTCGCTCACTCACTCGCTCACTCCTCGCTCACTCCTCGCTCACTCCTCGCTCACTCCTCGCTCACTCACTCGCTCACTCCTGGCTCACTCCCCGCTCACTCCCGGTTCACTCCCGACTCACTTCCGGTTCACTCCCGACTCACTTCCGGCTCATTTCCGGCTCACTCCCGGTTCACTCCCGACTCACTCCAGGCTCACTACCGGCTCACTCCCGACTCACTCCCGGCTTACTCCCGGCTCACTCCCGGCTCACTCCTCGCTCACTCCCGGCTCACTCCTCGCTCACTCCTCGCTCACTCACTCACTCACTCCTGGCTCACTCCCGGCTCAATCCCGACTCACTTCCGGCTCACTCCCCGCTCACTTCCGGTTCACTCCCGACTCACTCCAGGCTCACTCCCGGCTCACTCCCGACTCACTTCCGGCTCCCTCCTCGCTCACTCCTCGCTCCCTCCTCGCTCACTCCTCGCTCACTCCTCGCTCACTCCTCGCTCACTCCTCGCTCACTCCTCGCTCCCTCCTCGCTCACTCCTCGCTCACTCCTCGCTCACTCCTCGCTCACTCCTCGCTCACTCACTCGCTCACTCCTCGCTCACTCCTCGCTCACTCACTCGCTCACTCCTCGCTCACTCCTCGCTCACTCCTCGCTCACTCACTCGCTCACTCCTGGCTCACTCCCCGCTCACTCCCGGTTCACTCCCGACTCACTTCCGGTTCACTCCCGACTCACTTCCGGCTCATTTCCGGCTCACTCCCGGTTCACTCCCGACTCACTCCAGGCTCACTACCGGCTCACTCCCGACTCACTCCCGGCTTACTCCCGGCTCACTCCCGGCTCACTCCTCGCTCACTCCCGGCTCACTCCTCGCTCACTCCTCGCTCACTCACTCACTCACTCCTGGCTCACTCCCGGCTCAATCCCGACTCACTTCCGGCTCACTCCCCGCTCACTTCCGGTTCACTCCCGACTCACTCCAGGCTCACTCCCGGCTCACTCCCGACTCACTTCCGGCTCACTCCCGGTTCACTCCCGACTCACTCCAGGCTCACTCCCGGCTCACTCCCGACTCACTCCCGGCTTACTCCCGGCTCACTCCCGGCTCACTCCTCGCTCACTCCCGGCTCACTCCTCGCTCACTCCTCGCTCACTCACTCACTCACTCCTGGCTCACTCCCGGCTCACTCCCGACTCACTTCCGGCTCACTCCCCGCTCACTCCCGGTTCACTCCCGACTCACTCCAGGCTCACTCCCGGCTCACTCCCGACTCACTCCCGGCTCACTCCCGGTTCACTCCCGACTCACTCCAGGCTCACTCCCGGTTCACTCCCGGCTCACTCCCGGCTCACTCCCGACTCACTTCCGGCTCACTCCCCGCTCACTCCCGGTTCACTCCCGACTCACTCCAGGCTCACTCCCGGCTCACTCCCGGTTCACTCCCGACTCACTCCCGGCTTACTCCCGGTTCACTCCCGGCTCACTCCCGACTCACTTCCGGCTCACTCCCCGCTCACTCCCGGTTCACTCCCGACTCACTCCAGGCTCACTCCCGGCTCACTCCCGGTTCACTCCCGGCTCACTCCCGGTTCACTCCTCGCTCACTCCCGGTTCACTCCCGACTCACTCCAGGCTCACTCCCGGCTCACTCCCGGTTCACTCCCGACTCACTCCCGGCTTACTCCCGGTTCACTCCCGGTTCACTCCCGGCTCACTCCCGACTCACTTCCGGCTCACTCCCCGCTCACTCCCGGTTCACTCCCGACTCACTCCAGGCTCACTCCCGGCTCACTCCCGGTTCACTCCCGGCTCACTCCCGGTTCACTCCCGACTCACTCCAGGCTCACTCCCGGCTCACTCCCGACTCACTCCCGGCTTACTCCCGGCTCACTCCCGGCTCACTCCTCGCTCACTCCCGGCTCACTCCTCGCTCACTCTTCGCTCACTCACTCACTCACTCCTGGCTCACTCCCGGCTCACTTCCGGCTCACTCCCGGTTCACTCCCGACTCACTCCAGGCTCACTCCCGGCTCACTCCCGACTCACTCCCGGCTTACTCCCGGTTCACTCCCGGCTCACTCCCGACTCACTCCCGACTCACTCCCGGCTTACTCCCGGCTCACTCCCGGCTCACTCCTCGCTCACTCCCGGCTCACTCCTCGCTCACTCCTCGCTCACTCACTCACTCACTCCTGGCTCACTCCCGGCTCACTCCCGGTTCACTCCCGACTCACTCCAGGCTCACTCCCGGCTCACTCCCGACTCACTCCCGGCTTACTCCCGGCTCACTCCCGGCTCACTCCTCGCTCACTCCCGGCTCACTCCTCGCTCACTCCCGGCTCACTCCTCGCTCACTCCTCGCTCACTCACTCACTCACTCCTGGCTCACTCCCGGCTCACTCCCGGCTCACTCTCGACTCACTCCCGGTTTACTCCCGGCTCACTCCCGGCTCACTTCTCGCTCACTCCTCACTCACTCTCACTCACTCTCACTCACTCACTCACTCACTCACTCACTCACTCACTCACTCACTCATTCACTCACTCACGCACGCACCCCATCCAAGTCGCTAACCCATGTGCACACTGCAAACAAAGTAAAGTTCACATGTGTTTGCAGGTTTTTAATACATTGTCTGGTAACGGAATTAACACTTACTCATTTTACAAGTACACCCATAAAAAAAGTAAACAAAGACATTGCTTTGCTGTGGTCACACACAAACACACACACATTTAAATTTTTGTCTACAAATTATGGATTTCCTACTTACCGACATTAAAAAAAATTTTTTTTGAGTCGCCAAAAATCCTTGCATGTTTTTTTTTCACTAAATGAAATTTCCAAAATTTGAACTAAATTGGAGATTGGTCCGTTTCGGAAGCTAAATTATTTGTATATATTTTTATGTCTGAGTTTGTTAGGTATTAAAAAAATTATGATAAACATTTATAAAAATATTTAAAATAAATATTTATACCATTATTATCAAAGAATATAAAAAATATTTCAAGTTTATATACCACTAGACACCACAGACGCGTGCTTCGCGCGCGCTACTTAACTTTTTATTTTTTACCTTTTAAAAATAAATTACAACAATAAATGTATAGATAATATTTATACAAATTTGACAGCTGTCAAAATTTAATTGCAATGACAGCTACTCTTGCAACACGAAGTAAGCGCAGCGAGAGAACCAATTGGCATCGCGGAAAAGCGACAACAATGATCTTCGAGAAATGCGAGCAATCGACTTTACATGCCTTTTTTAGATAGGAATAATAATAACTATTTCTTTATCAAATGTTTAATTTATTATTATTAAAATTTTATGCTGCTAGTTGAAGATTGATACTAATAGAGGCATAAATTGTTTCTAGTTTCGAGCTATAGAGGTAATCTTTTGAAAAGTGGGTAGGATACTGCGTTCCTCTCTTCAGGAGGGAGCGCATTGGCGTGTTACCGCGTACCTTATGTAAATGTTCGGCGAATACACGTAGAGGCACGTGTCCACGGGGACCAGCCGGCAAATTGAGATTCACGCGTCTACCGACTTCGCTGGCCGACACACGATCGATGTTTCCGTCCATGTGCGCACCTCTGCATTCCGGTTTGCCTAGGCCGATGAAGGGTAGTATGAAGTCTCCTCTCCCGTCTTTCGCTCGACCTCTTCATACTTTTTATTCTTTTATTTTTTTTCCTGTCAGCGTGATGAATTGCGCCAGATTTAATTCGGTGTGGTTACCGTGCGGAGAAAATCACTCTAAATTAATTGCACTTATCGCGGATTAATTGCACCTCGTCACGCGTAGCCAGCATTAACGTTGGGTCTCCATAGGTAGCCGTGTATTTGTGATTTATTCAGTTGCGTGGCGGAACTTGACGGTTTCCATCACGGCGGAATATCGGTTTTGTCAATCTAAGCTCCGCTTGTCGAAAGTGATGTAATACCAAAGTTGTCATGCCGTCGAATGTGTATAATGATGTTTGCTCAAAATTTACACAAGCACTTTCCTTAAATTCTTTATTCTATTTTCTTAGAAATAAATAACACGGTTAATATTTTGATAAATACACTTTATGTATTGCTTTTTATAAGGATTATTTGAATTTGTACAGTGGCTACATTTGTGGTTATATCAAATCAGGTTTAAACCATAAGAACCTAAAAATATGCACAATTATAATTAATAATAATAAAGTGCATCTGTACCGAATTTTATAATTTCGCAGAGCTATGTTTCCGGATTGATGAATCGAATAGTATGAATTTTTGATGGCAAGTCGCTTTAAAAACCTTAAAATTTGAAGTTGGTTAGACGCCCGTGAAGATTAATGACCACGGGTTACCATTCGCATTGAAATTTGTAACTTTATGCGTGTATATACTTTTGTATATGAACCGGAGATGTTATATGATGTCTTATAATAGCGGAACAAAGTGAGCAGAATCGATTCTAACTAATATTTTTATTTGTTGCCAAAAAGTTGCCAAAGAAAAAAATTGGTTGCTCTGTTATTTTTTTTTTAAATTGATGTTACGCTGGAGGAAGATTAAGTTAGCGTGGCAATACACTTATAAAAATAAAATTACACATAACAACAATCTAAGAATTTGTTGCTCACAAAATATTCGGGTTTCGAATTTGTTGCTTGCAAAATAAGTGTAAAAAACAGCGGGCAATCTCAGCGTGCACAGTTTCAAGAATAAACTACGAGAAAAAAATTATTGCTCGCTTAAAATTTGGTACTGGCGTATTGTCTGAATTTGTTGCTGACAAAATATCCAGGTTCCGAATTTGTTGCTTGCAAAATAAGTAAAAATGAAAAAATCTATCTGCATGCTGATTTCCCGCTGTTTTTTACACTTATTTTTCAAGCAACAAATTCGACATTCCAATATTTTATCAGCAACAAATTCATACGCCAGTTGCCAGTACCAAATTTAAGCGAGCAACAATTTTTTTCTAATAGTTTATTCTTAATACTGTGCACGCTGAGATTTCCCGCTGTTTTTTACACTTGTTTTGCAAGCAACAAATTCGAAACTCGGATATTTTGTGAGCAACAAATTAGCAACAAATTCTTACATTGTTGTTGTGTGTAATTTTATTTTTATAAGTGTATTGTCACGCTAACTTAATCTTTCTTTAGCGTAACATCCATTAAAAAAAAAAAGATAGAGCAACAAATTTCTTTCTTTGGCAACTTTTTAGCAACAAATAAAAATATTAGTTAGAATCAATTCTGTTCACTTTGTTCCGCTAATTTATAAGACATCGTTATATGATTTCTACTAAAACTGGTGGTTTCTTCAAGCATTTCAAATCTATAAAGTTTGAAGCCGTAAGATTGCACATAAAAATTTATGATAACGTGCAAACTTCCAACCAGAAATTTATAACTTTCGATGAACATGCGTGTGTATGCGTAAGTAGATTTTAAAAAGACTTGATAACTTTGTGTTTTATATTTATACATTTATATGAAATTTCCCCTCAAATTGCATCATTATACATATATTAGATTTGACAGTATATGATAATTATTTTGTTTTAAATGTTATATATATGTATGTATATGTATATATATGTAATTATTTTATTAGTATGATTCTATGTACGTACACACATATACACACATACACGTGTAACTATGCTGATATGATAATTTTATAAAATATGAACAATAATATCGTAGGGTACATTTTTCGGGAGCCTAATCAAGTTATTTTGAGTATAGTATAAAATTGAATAACTATCATGTATCTAAATCGCGTTCGAAGAGGTAATTACTATCTACACGCAAATCAGACATCTATCTTAGCGACTATACATAAAATATCTTTATTAACCGAAAAATTTTGATATTTACCACGGAATCGAATCTCGCTTTAATTCGATAATCGTTTTTTATAAATGGGAAATTATACGTATATAATATTACAATATAAATATATAAATATAAATATATACAGATACATATACAATATTCATATAACTGATTTTAAGTCATTCTAGTCGATAATAAAAATCTCTGTTAATTTAATTATGTAGATTATTTATTAATTATTTATTTGTTTGAGAAATAATTTAACAATAAGTGTTATTACATAGATTTAAATAATAGACATAAAATTATTGAATGTTCTAAATATCTAAATAAATCGTATATGTATAATTTAATTTTTTTCAATTTTGCAATATTTTGCGAATTGATTATCTTTTGCGATATTAATAAATTTATTGATTAAATCGGCTAGTCATTAGCATTAAAAAAGATAACCGAGGTTTGCTTATTGGATCATAAACTCATTAGCCCAAAAAAGCGAAATTTAATTCGATCGTTATGCGCTACGAAGAACTTAGAGTTAGTAAGCAGTTATAACAAAGGAGTAGCATAAACTCTTCCTAAAAGTTGATAACTTTATTACGATATTCTGAGAGGCTCGGAAAGAATTCTCTGATGCGAAAGTTTAACAATTTCTCGTGCTTTTGGCGCGTATTTTAACTTTCTCTTTCTGTCATCCGCAACAAATTTCGCACTTCTCTCTTTCTCTCTTAGATTTGTCGTATTCTACTCTTTTCACGTACATATATACACATATATTTTATTTTTCTAAATCTTCTCTGGAATACATGGCATAAATACCAACGTATATACATTTATATCCAATAAAGGTTTTGATTCTCTGATGTAGTTGAAAGTTACACGTCTTTTGTGTTCGTATTTATGCAAGGGTCTAAGCGTAAAGTAAACTATCAATATAAATTTTCGTAATACCTCTATTTATAATTAATTGAAAAAAAAGGAACGACTTTTTATATATATATATATATATATATATATATATATATATATATGACTATTACGACATTGAATACATTTTTTCTAGAAATTAAAATTCAATATTCTAACAATAAATAATAATAATAATATTTATAGACGTAGAGAACTTAATACAATATAACATAGAGAACTTAAAATAATTTTTGTTAATTATATTTGTTGATATTTCTTAATGTACAATTTTTTAATGTACAATGTATAAATTTCAAGGAAATATTTTTGAGAAAGAAACTTTTGAAAAAAAGTAATTACTGTAATTAGTCAACCATGGATCCCATATATTGGATGCTGCTGGTAACATTACTCGATATAATGGCGGCCAGAATTCGTTTACAAAAGTTACAACAAAATCATCTAAAAATAAAAATTAATATCTAACAAAGTAAATTAATATCAAATTCCAATATAAATGTAATTAATAAATGTAATCATATATATTTACGCAAGTAATTATTTTCGTTTATGATATTTTGTTTAAAAAGTCGCAAAATAAATAAATATATTAAATTATAAAATAAGATAAAATAAAATTTTATTTTAACGTATATATAAAATAATAAATACTTTTACTTCTATAATTTTTTTAAAATTAATAACTTGATTTTTTTACTTGTGACTTTATTACGTTAATATATATAATTTGTAATATATTTTTGTTTAATTTTTTTGAAAAAATAAGATTTTAACATTATATTTTTCAATTACACACACACACACACACGCGCGCGCGCGCGTATATAAATAAAATTATTAATTAAGTAAAACTATTTTATGTTTAATCATTTTTAATTGTATACACATTTAAAAAATTATAGATTTATTAGTTTTTAAGAATTTTTTTTTGAACTTTTATTAAATTGTAAACAAAGTACATGTGTATAAATAATTACTTATAAATAAACATATGTATTTGCATCATAAATTATGTATTTTACTCGAATAATTTGACATTTATACTATATAAAATAATAAAAGAATGATTTTATAATTAAATTAATTTATATTTAAATTACATTTATATTAATTTAATACTTACTAAATCCTTTGTTGTCTTGAAACAAATCAAAATGTGCTTTAAACTTTTCAATTGATGGCAGTTGATGAAAATGTTCTACAATCCATGTATCATTTACTACATGTCCTATTAAATCCCACGTTGATCTGACATCATGAGTAGTTAAGTTAAATGGTCCTGTTAAATTATAATATAATAATATAAATATAGAATATAAATATTTTTTCAAATAAAATAAATATTAAAATAAAATAACTATCTGAATAATACTTTTTTTAATGACTAAATTATAGAACAATGATTATTAAGTTTATAACTAATCTTTGAGCATCTAGTAGCAAGTATATGGGAGATATGGCTAACAAAATAAATAATATTTTTGTATTTTTGCTCACGCAGTCCATATAAATATCGTACCTTGACCATTAATTCTGAAAGTACTTAGACCACCATCCATTTTTACAACACCTTCTATGAATAGTTTTGGTATAAATGTGTCAATTTCTAAACGAAAAACATCATCAAGAAAGTGTGTTCTGATATCACTGAAACGAGTCTCCGACATACCGACAGCACTGATATTCGACAAAATAACTTCTCCATGTATCTCGCCTGAGTTAATTATAATTTTACCGTATTTATAAACTAAAGGATCCAAAGATGGAAAATCAAATTCTGGGATTCCTACGAAGATGAATAAGGCAATATTATTATTTACATTTTTAAGTGATTTGATTAAGGAAACTTTAACCTTTTTTGTTAAATAAAAATTGAATAATTTATATATTTATGGAAGTTAATTTATTGTTAACTGATTAATATTTTATTGCTGATATCACACAGTAATATAATATTGTGAATATAGCATATACATTTTATTTAAAAGATCACAGGGTGTCTGATAATTATTGATACAATTAAGAGGTTGATACAGGTTAGAGTAAAACTAAATAGAAAAGTTTTGTACGATTTTACGACTTTCACAATAGTTAATGATATATTATTTTATAAAAATTTGCGAATTAGCGTGCATTTACGCGATTTGATAATAAGAGCTCATTATTTACTATTTCTTAGCGCGCGGCGAGTTAGTGAAAGGAGCAACAGCAGTAGCTATGCGCGAGTGAAACACCATGAAACTGTGGCTATTCCGAAAGTCACTGTCAATACTGAAAATCTATAGTTTGTGTAACATAAATTATTATTACTATTTGGCAGTGATTTTCGAAAGGCAGCCATCATTTGCGCTCTTTCCACTTTCGCCACGTGCCAAAAAACCATAAACGCTGGGCTATTTTTATCGCTATGAAAACGCATATTGAATGGCTTCATGAATTAATTTCTCATTAAATACCAAAATTACAAAAATAGTACAGAACTTCCTTGTCTACTTTATTTCATTTATCCAAGCGTTGTGTCAATAATTATTAGACACTTTGCTTAAATTAAAATAATAAAAAGCTTATAAATTTTTAATGAGAATACCTGCGACAAATCGTGGCCATGCTTCGTCTAAAGAACGTTTCAAACATGTAGAATAATTAGCTGAATCTCGTCTACAGGTAGTAATAGCTAAAGTAAACATAGAATTAAATTAATTAGTGTTAAAAGTATAAAAATGCATAAATAATTTAATGGAAAAATATCAAAATATAATTAGAAAAATTATTTTCTACAAGTACAAATTATCAAATATAAAATTCAATATAAATTTAATATAAATTATGTTTGTATTGAACATGAAAAAATGATTTTTTACTCTTTTTAATGTAGTAAAAAATGTTAATATTTATTCATGATTCATAATTCATGCAACTTGCAAGCACTTTAGAAACTATTACTTATAAAAATTAACAAAAATTAGTTGTACCTAATTTTTGAAAGTGTTATTATCACGCATAAAGAATTATTAAAGAAGTCTTACGAAGGGTATGTTTTTGGGCTGAGGCTAATCCAAATATTACAACGCTGAATGCACCGAGTGCGTAGAATAACATGTTGATCGTTTAGTATCTTGACGAATAATTCAACGGGATTACGAATGGGGAGCTTTATATAATTTTAGCTCTCAAGGTGTCAAGGCAAGCAACATATTTGTACGAAAGCGAAATTGCGCACGACTCGCGTATACATGCATAGACACATTCATACATGCGCAAACATATGCGTAACACGTGACTCAAGTCTACGGACTCAAACATTGTTACACATCGGCTCGGGGTGTGGCATTCTCTGAGCCATTTAACAACAAAAAAGGATGAAGGTCGAAGACAAAAATCGTCCTCCAAAAACAGCTACCGTAAATAGGTAATCGTAAATTAAAAATGGTTTCAATATGGCAGCTATGAATTAGAAATGTAAGGACAAATTTCGTAAAACTTGGTACATAGTTGTTTTAATTATTAATAGCAAGAATTATAATAATAAAATAATAAAAAAGTACATAGTTTTAATAAGTTTACTAGCAAAAGTATATAGTTTTAAATATATAGTTTGCTATGTCTATATCTTTAGTTCCAGGTAATGCTGAGAACGATATTTGAAAGATATCCTTATTAAAACTATCATCTATTATCAAACTATCAAAATATATCAAAAAATGTGCAGATCTTTATTATAGTAATAAATTATCCGTATTTAAAAAAAAATTTATTGCAATTGGTTGAAAATTCAGTCGATTGGCTATAAAAAGCGACTTTGTGCCCATTGTGCGGCGATCGTCTTTCCGCTATTGTCTCTTGGCCAAGGTCCGTCGATGAACGAGATGGCGCTAAGTAAGGTCTTTGCCATCGACTTAAAGCATGGATTGTGCCATGCTTATTTTATTCATATGAGAAATTGAGTTCAGAAAAAAGAGTGAGAGCAAGTGGCCGCTATACAGCTCTATCTTCTTTTCTTTCTACTAGGAAAAGATAGATATTGACCGACAGTTGTGTCATCTTTCTTCCACAGTTGGACTCGCTTTCGATTCGCGTTGCGCAATCCATGTTCTATGTCTATGGTCTTTGCACTCATTTCAATCTGCTTGGGTGAAAAATGGTGACTTGATCAATTAAAAGCTGTAATTTACACACACACACACACACACACACCAAAAATGTATACACACAGTAATAACTACAGATATGATCATGTTACAACGCTCATTAATACAAACTCACTGAATAAAAAATAGCTGACCATGAGAAGACCTTACTTAATGCAATCTCGTCCATTGACGGACCTTGCTCCTGGCTCGGTGATGTTGACCGATGAAATGTTTCATCGCCTATCCACCAATGGGAAAATTTATGAAATAAAGAACTGGAATGTGGATCGCTGTCGTTAAGAAAATTTCGACGGTCACTGCCGTTATTCGATTTGTAGAATTACCTGAAAACGGACGCGATTTAAAATTATGTAAAGTCTTACCAAGTAAACATGTTGATCGTGTTTAGAATTCCCACAATAGTTATACCAGATATATCTACATATATTCACTTATATTTACTTGTAAAATCTAACACCATTAGTGGTAAAAAAAATCTTAAATTCCCTGTATATATTTATACAATTGTTAACTTTTCTTAAATAAAGAAGACATAATCTAGTAAAAATAAAAATAAATAGTTTATTTTTTGGGAATGAATAAAACTGTCATACTTTTATCATTAATTCTGAATATTTTTAGAGTATTATTTGTTTTCACGATACTTCATGAACGCTTTTGGTATTCATGAATCAATTTCCAAACAAAAAACGTTGCATTAAGGAAATGCGTTTTTAAATCAGTAAACGAATCTTCAATAAATTGAAGCAAGTGACATTTGAAAAAAAATTATTTCTGCACACAAGTTATCAGAATTAAAGGTAATCTTACCCTTTTTGTGAAATAATAGATCCAAAGGTGGAAGTCAAATTCTGGAAGTCCTACCAAGAGAAATAAGTTAACATTAGTGTCCATGTTTTAAATTAAAACTAGATAAATTTTTATTTTTTTTTATATTGTTTTAAATAGAGTTGAAATATTTTGTAAATTTATATAAATTACTTTACTGTAACTGTTACTGTTACTGATGATTTGTCTAAATTTTCTAATATTGCAGAAATGTAATTGTATGTATTAATAAATACATTTTATTTACAAAATAAATTGGAAAGATTAAAATTTTTAACTTAAAAAATGTACCTTTAATAAATTGTTCCATATTTCCTCTAAAACATGTTTTAAGTAGGCGGAATAATCAGCTAGCTGATTAATGCTTGCAGGTATAATATGTTACAGCTAAAAATAGAATTAAAAGTGAAATAAAATAGAGTAGTATTAAAAATATAAAAATGCAGTAACATTGTTGACATAAAAAATTTTTAATATAATTTAGAACATAATTATTATTTGTCAAGTGCATGCACGTTATCCCCTATTTATATTGCGAGAAGGAAATTTTTATTTAGTCTTTTTTTCTAATTTATTTAATAATGTTAATTTTGTAATTCACAGTTCTCTGAATTGATGAGCACATCTATTATGATCCACAAATATAAATGAGAAGAATACTTGCTTAGGAAAAGCTTGGAGTTGAAACTAAATGCAACAAATGATTAAATATCTTAATGAAACTATATAATCGCAAATGATTACAATTTGTATTAGAATATTTTTTTATTTGTATACTTATTACTTTAACAATATATTATACATTTCTTGAAATCATTTTTATGTCAACTTTGTAGCAATTTAGTTTTTTATGTAAAAACCGATTAGGATGAAGTGCAAATATGCAATAAGTACTATTCCTAAGATTACACACGGAGAGAATTTTCTCTTAAAATTTACCCTCATGATCTGGTAATTATGGGATAATGTGTGATCTCGAGGAATCTTGCTATACCTTTTAATTAAATTTACTAAAAAGTATAGTAAAATTTCTTAAGGTCACACATTATCCCACAATTACCAGAGATTTTAAGGGTAAATTTTAAGAGAAAATTCTCTCCGTGCGTATATTAACAAGGAATACTTAAAAAAAACTTACGATGCATTTATTTTCCAGTTACGGATAATCCAAATGCTCCAATGCTGAATATACTAATTACATAAAATAATATGTTCCTCTTTATTTAATAGTCGTGGGAATAATTCGATTGGTTATGAATCGATTGGATGTTGAATCTTATATAATTTTTGTTCTAAAGGCTTTTTAAACAGAAAAATTACATTGTATGCATATTAACCCATATTAAATAGTCGCTGAAATAGGAAAACGAAATGAACTCCAATTATTTTTAAAACGCCAATACGCAGCGCTTTTATATGTTTTTTTATACTTTAATTTTACTGACAAAATTGTATTTTAATTCTTTTCTTTTAGAAGACAATTATGAACTTAAAATTGAGATTATATATATAATTATATTCCATTTCACACCAATTACGTAACTGAAAAAAACACTTCACTGACTACAGATTAAAAGATATACATAATGTAAAAACAAAATAAAAAATTAATTTTTGTTTTGAAATATATGTATGTTTAATATTTAAAGTGTTGAAAAACATAGGAATGAATAATAAGAGTATTCTGTTCGCAAGATCACTTCTGTATTTATCAAATCGCTCGAAACTTCTCTCTTGTCTCTGCGATATTTCTATCAACTTATAAATTAACCCCCTCTTTAACCTTTTAAGGGGATGTTGAATCTGTTTTGTTTTACTGATTATTTTGATATTATTTTCAATTCATTAATCTTTTAATTGTATTTACAGAATTAAAAATTCTCCACAATTAAAGTATAAACGGTAACATAATGCGCACGTAAAAATTTTATACAAAAAACAAAAACTTTTAATATGATTTACAAATAAAAAATTTTGGGGGTTTTTTGTATAAAATTCTTACATCCGCATTATGTTACCGTCTGTACTTTAATTGTGGAGAAGGATTTTTAATTCTGTAAATAGAATTAAAAGGATTTTTAATTCTGTAAATAGAATTAAAACATTAATGAATTGGAAATGATCAAAATAATTGGTAAAACAAGACAGGTTCAGCATCTTCTTAATTCTAATGACTTCTCGAAGGATGTCAAAATCAAAATAATAAATTTAAATAAATGCATCTATGATATATACGTATACTATAATTTTTCTACATCATTAACATATATGATTGTCATATTTTCGCTACACGTGCAGCAATCTTTGATCGATGATTTAGCAAAGCTGGAGACATATAAACATACAAGTAATGATAAAATTTTTTAAACGTTTTTGTTTCTATTTATTTAAAAATAATAAATTTTAAGGATACATTATTTTTGATTACTCTTGTGGATCAGTAATGGTAAAAATTAAAAACCAACTTAAAAATAAAAAACTTAAAAATAAAAAAACATGTATATGTTAAGCCAAATTATTTTGTGCAAAATTATTTTGTAACTATAATATCAAGAAATGGTACTTTTTAACTTTGATAAGCTAATATATTGCATTTTTGGCTGTATATTTTATGTGCTGTATATTTAATGCTGTTAAATTTGTTGAGACATATGCAAAAAAATTAAAATAATTATTACGGACATTCTTACTTGACGACATTTGAGAAACGACATTAAAGAAATTTACTACAGCCAGTGTTCATACCTATTTGTCAAGACTGATTAATTAAATAATATCTTGAGATAGAACGTGACTCTGTAATTGATTTATCACATATTGAGATAACGAGCAGGTGATGTTTTTTATTTAATATTATTTTATGATATGTAAACGGCGAATTAGGTAATTCGCCGTTTACATATTATGAAATAATATTAAATAAGAAACATTTTTATACCAATAACAATCGAGCACCTAGTATTTAATAGTTTACTTTTGTTAGTTCGACGTTTAAAAAAAAAGCGGTGGCTAAACCGAACGAGCACTTAATTCATCGTTTACATATCTTGAAATAATGTTAAATAAGAAACATTTTTATACCAATAACAACCGAGCACATAATTTTTTAACAGCAGTTTACTCTTGGTAGCTTGTCGCGCTACCGATGTTTAAGTTGAAGCGATGACTAAACTGAGCACCTAATTAGCCACCGCTTCAATTTAAATGTCGATCTAACAAGAGTAAACTGCTATTAAAAAATTAGATGCTTGGTTGTTATTAGTATAAACATGTTTTTTATTTAATATTATTTCTGCCAAACTGTACGAGCATTAAATTTTTGAATACAGCACCAAATTAGCACTTAATTAGCACTAAATTTTTTTATGGGTGAAAGTTTTTATCGTTGGTGGGGGATTTAATTTAACAGGGGTTTTGTGTTTTTAAAGATAAATGTTTACGAATTTAGTATTTTTACACTGAGAAAACTGAGAAAAAAAATCGTTAATTTAACTAAAGCTTAATTTTAATTTGATATTTCTTTATTTCAAGTTTTTTTATATTTTAATCAAATATGAAGATATCTTGAATAAAAGTTGAAATAATTTATGTATTTAAGTTAAATGCATAAATATTTGAATTAAAGAAATTTAATTAAGTTAAAATTAAATTTAAACAATTTAATATTTAATATTAATTTATTGTTTGATGTGTAAAATAATTTGTTATGAATTATAAGTCAATGTTATAAAAATATTTTTGAGAATGATAATTTCGAAAAGACCTTATTAGCAAAGTCAATTAACATTGAGTCCAACAAGTTGGACGTGAAGGGCCACATCTCTCGATATAATATAGGCCAATATTCATTTACAAAACTTAATACAAGATTATCTGAAATTAAAAATATATTAAAAATTGATAACAATGTCAATGAAAAACCAAAATAAACGCAATATAAATATAAATAGTTTGATAAGTATCTTTGTGTTGTAATATTATGTTAAAAAGGAAATAGACATAATAAATAAAAATATTGGAAAATAAATGGTAATAAAATTTTAACTTATAAAAACTAATATGCCTTGAATTCTCTTCTATTTTAAAAATTAATATTATTATCTCGTTATTATGATTTATTACTTAATATAAACGCATTTTAAAAGTTTGATGAATATATTGTTTATATTTAGGTTTCTAAAGAAATTTTTTTACAAAAAATTAAAGTTCTAATTTTTGAATTATGCAAGAATATTTCCATTTATCACAGTAATTTATAATATATTATTTCTAATCGTGTATATGTGTGTATACCACGCACGCGCACGTATATCCTTCCCCCTAATTATTAGTATTTAGTTGATTTAGACGAACTTTCATTAAAGTTATGAGATTTGTACATTTAAGCAGTAAATTAAATGTAAGTCCTTATTTAATTTATGATTAAAAATTACCAATAATTCGAGTTATTTGACTTACTAAGTTGTTTGTCTTGAAATAAATCAAAATACACTTTGAGTGCTTCAAGTGATGGCATGATACGGAAATATTCTACTAAAAATGTATCGTTTATTATATGTCCTTTTAAACCACATGTTGCTTTGATATTATTGATAGTTGCATTCATGTAACCTGGTTAAAAAATGATAATAATTATATAAATGTAGAATATGTTTTAATGATAGAAGAATAATTCAAAAAATTGTTTATTTGCCTATTTCTACTTGAATTGTGTTAAAAGATCTTAATTATGTTCTTAAAAATTGCTAAATTATAACACAATAATTATTTTATTTTATTTTATTAAATACATTTATAAATATGTAATATATATGTATACATATATACACACACATGAACTGTTAAATTTACAAAACTGTTATAGTTATTTTCTTATAATCCTTTTAATAATCTTAATTATTTTAGTGATGTAACAAAATAGATTTTGCTTTTTTTTGTAAAATGAATGTATAGTGTAATATTTTACACATATACATACACATGTAAATGTTCATCTTATTATTGTAATTATATTATAAATGGGGACATTTCTAACAAAACAAATGGTTTTTTTTTATGTATAAAATTTATTATCATACCTTCACCAACAATTCTAAATACACTTAGAGAACCATTTATTTTTAAGAGATTCTCTGCAAACAGTTTTGGTATTTGTGTGTCAATTTCCAAACGGAAAATATTATTAGGAAGAAAGTGCGTCTTTAAAGCACTAAAACTGGTCTTTGACAAACCAAAGCAAGTAAAATTTGAAAAAATTACTTCTGCTTGTAACTTATCAGCATTATATACAATTTTACCATTTCTATAAAATAATGGATCCAAAGGTGGAAGGCCAAATTTTGGAAGTCCTATATCAAAGAAATAAACTAATGTTGGTACTTATATTTCAATGATTTGATTAAAGAAATTTTTATCATCTCTTGTTTTATATAAACTCTAAAGTTTTTATAAGTTATTTTTATTGTTGATTAATTTTAGTAATATTTCTAATATTGCAGTAATATAATTGTGTAAAATTATATAATTTATTTATAATATAACAAAATAAAAAAATTATGATAATAAAAATCAAATATACCTTTAACAACTTGTGGCCATGCCGTTTCTAAAGCTTGTTTTAAACAGACATGATAATCATCTGAATCTTGCTTGCAAGAAGATAAAGCTAAATTGAAATAGAAGCAGATAAAGTAGTAATAAAGTAGTAAAAATATAGAAATATAGAAATGTAATAATTGTTTTAGTGCGCGTTGATAAGGGAACGTTTATTTCAGAATTAATTTAGGATTTAATTTTTTTTTGTCATAAGTCACATGTACATTATCAGATGTTTTTTTCCAAACATGCAAAGAGAAAATTTTATATTAAAAATTATTATAGTACATAGTAATAAGCCTGGACTAAAGAAGAAATTATGAAAATGTTTACTGTACCCAGTAAAAAACATTTTATTTTTGTATTAAAATTTTCCAGTGTAGAATATTTTAATTTAAATTTCTAACATAGTTTTGTGTTAAATCTTTAAGTTAAATTTCTAACATAGTTGTTTGTTAATTTAATATATTAGTATTATGTTATTTAGACTTTTACATGTTAAATAAAGACTATTTTTAAGAGTTAAAATGACATAATGTATGTGTAAATACATGACATGAATTCTTGATTACATATTTTGAATGTTAAAGTGAACAGAAGAAAAATTATGCTTCTTTTTGTTGACGTAACACTGACGAAAATCAAACAATAGAAAACAATAATCTCTTCATGACTAATAACATAAGAAATATGTCATAATATAATGTTTGATATAAAATTTTCTGTGTGTGTGTGTGTGTGTGTGAAAATTTTTTCTTTATTTTTTTTATTTCTAAAATAATAAAGAGTGTTCCACATATGATTCGTAATTTGTGATACTCGCCATTTGTAGAAAAACTATAACTCAAAAATATACATAAAAGCATTATTACAAAAACATGAAATAAATGTTTGATAAAATAAATATACATCTTTTTTTTATAATAACATGTTTAAGGAATGTAACAATGAAATATTTAAATATTTTACAAAAAATCTTACAATAATTGTACTGCATTGTATTAAACTATTTTTTTATTTGTTGTACGTTGATTGGAAAAATACATTTATTTTTTGTTTAAAATTATTTTCATGTCAACTTAATATTAATTTTGTATTATAAATTACATATATGAATAAAATAATTGATATATTTAAATTAAAGATAATCATATTTTTAAAAAGAACATATTTCTGACAAAGCACTTACGAAACTCAGATTCTCCACTTGATAATCCAAAGATCGCAATGCTGAATATACTAAGTACATAAAATAACATGTTCTCTGTTTCGTATACTTGCTAATAATTAGATAAATTATAAATGATCTGCGTTTTATAACATCTACTCTCAAGGTCTTGTATTAAGTGATTCTGACACATGTAGATATAAACACGAAACAAAAACTTTAGACATATAATTATTTATACACATTTTTTACAGTAATTTTAGTTTAATAAATGCAATAAGTAAGCAGGTATTAGCATAATAAGTACATATATAAATTACTTTTTTTAAATTAGTATTAGTAAGTTTGTACTTGTATATGTAAATGCGTAATATTTCTGAGAGAGAAAAATAATATTAAAAGGTAATTATTTACTTTAAATAAGTGAACAGATATTAATATGTTGATAAATGTAATTAAGCATTTTTTATAAGTTAGTAAGTACGTATAAAAAACATGAGGGGTGAGAGAGGAGAGAGGAGAAGAGAGAGAGAGGAGAGAGAGAGAGAGAGAGAGAGGAGAGAGAAGGAGAGAGAGAGAGAGCGAGGCAGAGAGAGGGCGAGGCGGATGAGAGGGGAGAGAGAGAGAGAGAGAGAGAGAGAGAGAGGAGAGACGAGAGAGAGAGGAGAGAGAGAGAGAAGAGGAGAGAGCTGAGAGCGAGGAGAGAGAGAGAGAGAGAGAGAGAGGAGGTAGGGAGAGAGGCGAGAGAGAGTAGGCGACCGGGAGAAGAACGGTGATAGACGGGAGCGCCGGGGAGAGACCGGGAGAGGGGGCTGGGAGAGACGGGAAGAGACCGGGAGAGACGGGGAGAGACCGGGAGAGACGGGGAGAGACCGGGAGAGACGGGGAGAGACCGGGAGAGACGGGGAGAGACTGGGAGTGACGGGGAGAGACGGAGAGAGACCGGGAGAGATCGGGAGAGACGTGGACAGACCGAGTGAGATGGGGAGAGACGGAGAGAGACGGGGAGAGACATAATATAAATGTATATTGTAAAGTTGTCTAGTTATATTTCTCGAAATATATTTTTGCACGTCCGCGAAATATACCAAACAGGTATACGTATGCGTGTGTTTACAAGCTATATACAGATTACTATTTAATTATTTAATTTATATAAATATTTATCAAAAAGTATTGTAATTTATATACATTTAAGTAATAAATTAAATACAGGTTTTAATCGAAATATATTTAATTAATTTTATACACATTAAAAAAAGTAAATTAATTTAATACTAACCGAATGGTTTATCCTCTTTTGCCAAACTGTTGTAAAACACTTTAAACATTCCAAGTGTTGGAGAGCAACGGAAATGTTCTACAATCCACGCATCGTTCACTACATGTCCTGTTAAATCTCACATTGCTTTAGCGTCATTCCCAGTTAAATTAAAGTAACCTGTTACGTAAATTATTTTAATGGTGAGAGTATAAAGTTTAATAAGATAATAATAATAATAATAATAATTTTTAAAAAATTATTATTTTTTTAAGAACGATCACATTTATCTAAAACACAATTTATAATATTATACATTTAAGATACATTGAACTGTACGTTGAAGTGTACATTAAATGTATAATATACACACACACGTACGCGCGTGTGTATGTGTAAACTGTTAAATCTAAGAATTTTTTAAAATTATAAATTATAATAAATAATGAGATTGTGTATTATAAAACTTTGTTGTTATATACTTTTTTGTAGAAACATTTAATTTTGTATATATTTGATAAATCTTATGATATTATATATTATTAATCTAAAATTATAAATAGAAATACACTTGACAAAATAAATATTAATTTGTGTAACAATTACGTGTTTGATTATAGAATGCTACTGAATGATAGCAGTAGCAGATTTGTATAAAAAGTAATTAATGAAAAGAATACTATGAATATTGTTTTGATGTTAACTTAAAAGTAGTTAATTATAATATGTTTTAACTTTAATATGCTACAACGTACTTTTCTATTATTTCACGTAACAATGCTGTCAACTATTCGGTTGTTGACACAAATGCAAATTAAAACAATTGTTATGGAAAAGAATCGAAAAATATAAGACTCATAAATTTTAAAACTAAAATGGGATTTATCAGTCAAGCGCTGTTAATTCTGCACAATTATTATTATATTTATTGTATTACAATTTATAAAGTAATCACCAGTTACAACATAAAATATAAATACAAATTAATTATTTCTTGTGTCCGTTTACGTTATGGACACATTTGAATACATTAGAAAAATAACATTGCTAATTTGTATAGAATGTATTTTGGAGACACAATGTTTTTTATTATTATAAAAATTATCTGTAGTATTTCAGAACAAAAAAAATATAGAAGAAGAATAATTTTGTAATAAAATTTAAGTTATTTATTAATTTTTATTTATAAACAATAGTTAAAAAATAAAGATTAGAATCTCAAAAGAATTGTCATATATTATTCACGTTTACAAAGATAAATGTATTTTTAATTTTATAAGAAATTTGCATTTTTTTGACATATAATCCGTACATTAGTTTTATGGAAATATTTTTGAAAAGGGAACTTTCGAGAATAATTTATTGGGAAAGTTAGTCAACCATGAGTCCCACACTTTGGTCGCTATTGGTAATGTTGCTCGATGTATTGCCGGCCAGAATTCATTTACAAAAGTTATAATCAAATCGTCTGAAAATAAATATTTACATATAACACAATATGTCTTAATAAAAAAACATATTACAGCAAAATTATCAGTATAATTACAATTACAAATATTAATATTTTGTGTGTACCCACGCACGTGTGTATGTGTATTTACACGCGCATCTGTGCGTGACGTGACACATTTTTGCTTTGTAATTTTATATTTATAAAAATAAGCACCATGTACAATGAAATTGAGATAAAAATTAATAAAATATAATTTTAATTTGCAAAGTAACTTTTAATGTTTTTTTATATCAGTAATTGTCTTATTTTTATTATTATTTGTAATATAATATAAATATACATCACAAAAATTTTTAAAATTAAAAAAAATATATATTTTTGATATTTAGAAGACTTTTGAAGTAATTATTCAATTTATGGGATATTAAGTAATTTATAATATTATTTTTAATTATATATGTGTGTGTGTGTGTGTGTGTGTGTGTGTGTGTGTGTGTGTGTGTGTGTGTGTGTGTGTGTGTGTGTGTGTGTGTGTGTGTGTGTGTGTGTGTTTATATATGAGACATTAATAAATCAGATATAAGTTTTTATTTAAATGATTTATATTATAGTATATTAGTAATACATATTTTAAAATATAGCAAAAATGTTATAAATAAATTGATTATATACTTACTGAATATTTTGCTTTGATTTGAGAAAATATCAAAATACACTTTAAATTTTGTGAACAATGGACTGGCATAAAAATGTTTTATAATTAATGTATCGTTTACTACGTGTCCTATTATATCCCATGTTGTTCTAATATCATCACCAGTCATATTAAAGTAACCTATTATATATATAAATTATTATGTAAAAGAATATTTTTTGATAAACTAATAACAATTATAAAATTATTACTATTGTATTAAAATGTTATTATGTTATAAAACACATCAGTGTGTGATATTCACACACTTCTGATAGTTGTTATGCCAACAGATTTTTCTGACTAACTATTATAGTGGGTCTCTCAAAATTACTATTATAGTTGTAATTTTATAAAAAATTTTTTACAATGTATATATACACATATATAAATGGAGATACATTTAATAAAATAAATAGAGGAGAGAAACCGATTATGGATTAGATTCTATTTAGGATTATGGATATTTTTGTGATGAGTTCTGTCCAAATTACTTCTTTACATACTGTTTAAACGTTATAACATTGATTATTAATGTTTATTTTGTTGTTATGAAATATGCATTTCAGTATTACAGATAGCCAAAAGTTTTATAAGTATCTATTCTCTTATATCTTATTTTGAGAAATACGTAATTGGGTATTAATTTTACATTTAAGTTAGCGGGACAAAATGAGCAGAATCAATTGTAATTATTATTTTTATTTGTTGCTTTTTTATTGTAAAAAGGTTGATAAAGAAAAAATTGTTGCTCTGTAGTTTTTTAATTTTTTGTTTAAACACTGTTTTGCTAAAGGAAGATTAAGTTAGCGGAGCAATATATATATAGCAACAATATTATACTTAATAATAATATGAGAACTTAAAGTTGTTTAAATAAAACAAAACAATTGTTTACAACATTCTTCTCTCTTCTAACATTTCTTTGCAAAATATATATAGAACGTAATATCATACCTTTACCATGAGCTTTGAATACACTTACAGTACCATTTACTTTTATGTCACCTTCTATAAACAATTTTGGTACTTGTGTGTCGATTTCCAAACGGAAAACATCATCATAAAAGTTTGTTCTTACATCCAAAATATGAACTTTTGCTAAACCAATAGCAGTGACGTTTGACATAATTACTTCTCCACGTAAATCGCCTGTATCAAGTATCGCTGTACCATATTCGTAAAATAGTGGATCCAACGATGGAAAATCAAATTCTGGAAGTCCTGTTACAGTAAATGAGTCAATATTAATAGTTATGTTTTAGAGTTATAATAAACTAATATTAATATTTATATTTTAGAAAATTTTTGTTAAAGAAATTTTTATTTGTAAAATAAATATAAATAGGGCTCCGATGAATTAAATCAATCCAAAAATTCTAAAATGCTTGTGCGGGCCACCGCTATTATTGATACATCACATACAAGAAAGATACGGTTATATACAGATCTAGTAGATAAAATTCTAGGACTTTCACATTCCGGAATTGTACGAAAAAAATTTCACAATCCTAGTATAGGATTTTAATGTTAAATTTCTAAAATATTTTATTAGATAACAGATATTCTTTAAATTTTACTTTTTTAATCTTAAAAAAAAAGAATATTGGAAAAAGTTTACTAGCTCAATAATTAGACAATAGTTTCTTTATGTGATTTTAGAAATTACTGGAAGAATTATTTTCCTATTCCTATATTTCTAGAATAACAGATAAATCCACTCAATTTTTTGAATACATTCTTAATTTTTAATTGGCATTTACAGGACTCAATAAATTAAATAGATTCATTAAAACACATAAAGACTCATTACTCACTCTTTCTAAATCCAATGTAATCTATAAAATAGAATGTTTAAATTGTGAAGCTTTATATGTTGGACAGACATATGTAGAATTTTGAAGAACAGAATTGACGAACACAAGAATGACATTAGAAAGATTAATTATAAGTCAATCATTATGGAACATCGTTTAAGATCCGCAAATGTATTCGATTGGGATAATGTTAAAATTTTAGATAAGTAGATTCGACTAAAAAAACATTTAATATCGAAAATGATTTACGGTTACTCGCATAAGCATTTTATAATTTTATAATTTTATAATTTTTATTCTTTTCTTAAATTAAATAAAATTTTAAGGTTTTATAAATATATGCTGTTTATTTTTTAAATATTACAGACGAAAAACTTTCTAACTGTTAATTAATTTAAGAAACGTTTTTAATATTTATTATTACAGTAATATGGTTGTAATATTGTAATTATTACGTATATATTCTGTAAAATATATTATAAAATGTAAGTTAAAAAATTAATATTTTTTAGCAAATATACCTGGAATTAATCGTGACAATGCTTCCTCTATAGCATTTTTTAAACAGGCAGAATAATCAGTTGAATTGCGTTTACATGTAGTTACAGCTGAATAGAATCATAAAGAAAATAAAATGGAATATTATTAAAAATATAAGCACACAACAATTATTTGAACAATAACATATACATTTTTTTATGCGAAGAAGATGATCGATCTATATATTGAGATGAAGCGCAGATATTCAAAATATCGTTAAAAAGATTTCTTAAAAAGAAACTTACGAAGCGTAGATTCTCCAGTTGTGGCTAATACAAATGATGCAATGCTAAAGGCATTAAGCAGATAGAATAACATATCGTTTATTCTATCTAATTCTATTTAATATTCTTATAAAAGGTTGGACTGTTTATAAAAGCTGCGTCGTTTATTCAATATCGGTTCTCAAGGTTTTAACATAATATAGTGGACTCTTGTTAAATATGCTAAATAGTTTTTCCTCCACATTATATTTACTAAAATTAGTATCGTATTTCCATCGTACCAACGTTTGCAGTGCGCCAGCGCATAAAACACACCGGTTACTTTTATGTTGCACTATGTAGAAGTGTTTATAAATATTATATATTATTGTTATTTATTGTTATTGATATTAATTTAATTAAAAATGTTACGTAATAATTTTTTTAATAAAATAATTATACAATCTTAATAATTATCTTATAACCTAACGTGCATGGAGCAAGAAAAGAGGCAGATTCTCTAAGAAAGTCATGTAATATCGTGAGATATTCAACAAAGAAATAAAATCAAGCGGCAATGCGAGACGAGCGCGGTAAATAAACTACAACAAATTTAAGCTATCGAAAACGTACGTTTTGATTCTTTTTTTGAGCTATCTTCAGGAAAAAGAAATGGAGAAATAGTTAGATAAATTAAATACGATAAATTATTGAAAAACTCACCCTGGAAAATAAGTAAACGATGAAATTGGAAATCGGAAAATAAAAACGAATATTTGGATACAATCTCCTGCAACGGACCTCTTGTGGGAGATCTAGAACACGTCTGGTATGTCTGACGGTCAGAAACGAACTGAAACAGATACAGATTTACTAGAAAGGTAGACAAGCCACATAAACGAACCTTTACAAGTCATTAACCCGTAAGTACTCGTGCTAGGTCACTGGTGACTTTAGTCATCTTTATTTTAAACTGGTACAATAATTATTTATTTTATCGATTTAGAATTCTAGGTTCTCGAACTTTTTGTTTGAAACCCCATAACCTGCTTTTTATGTCACAATAATTTAGTGAGTTGCTTTGTAAATATTAGGTGTCACCAAAGATTCCACGCGAGTGCTTTACGTGACACTTTTACAATGTGAATACTACATTTATTTTTAAAGTACAATTTAACACTAGTTGTGATTCAATCTATTTTACATTTTGTAAATATAGAATTTACACTACTTTATTACATAAAAATGTTTGTTTATTATTTTATAACAAAAATTTTTTTGTAATATGAAATTAAAACATTAAATTATGCAATAAATAATGACATTTACATTGTTTATACGTTATAAATATAAAGAATTTTTTTAAAACTTTGCTTTATAACTTTTTTTAACTATTTTTACAATTAATTTAAAAAATATGTTTTGAAATAATACGATTAAACAATAAGGATTAAATATATAGATAATAATTACATTTATAAAGATTTTAAAATACATTTTTAAAAGAAATCACATATAAAAAATATGCAGTAGTTACTTGTGAATTTTTCTTTTACGTCGAAGAATATTTATAAGATTGGTCCATAAAATTTTATCCTGCTGTCTCTGAAATTTTAATTTATTTTTTATCTTTAGATCGATTATTTTTGAATTTCATATTGAAGAAGCATCGTGTACAGGTATCGGCAAGAATGGTGTCCCTTGACAAACTTCACTTTTTTCTTTGCTAAGGATGCAATATTCTGACTACGCCTAGAGTTGTATGAAATTTGACAAGAGATACCGTTTTTACCGATCAGTGTATTTATGCGACAAAGAACAAATGATATTAAGTATTTAATACTTACTAGTATTGCATTCGGCAACTTCTGGCCAATTGAAGGTGTCCTGTTTAGTGAATTTCAGTTTATTTCAGTGAATTTTATTTCTAGATATATTGAAAAATATGATTGTAGAGTCGTAAAAGAATTGTATATATGTAGATGTGCTTGTCCAATATTATATAACAAGAAATTAAGATTAAGTGCCTTGTAAATCTGAATTATTATGAAATCTATGCTTTTTGGTTGAATTAATGCAGCTAGCTATAAGGACAAACCTATTGTTGGTTGAGTGGCTATATGTATAGTGAATTGTGCATATTATTACATTTTTTTACGAAATTATATTTGATAGGAAAAAAGTTTTTAAAGTGGAGGCACGAAAAATTTTGGCGTAGTGAGGTAAATTTTAACTGTACTTTTTTTTTATTTTTTGATAAGACCTGATTAGTAACTTTTATCTTTCAATTTTCTAGAAATTAAGCAAATTGAATGATTTTTTTTTCCAAAACAATGTACTTACATTCTTATACATCACGGTAATTTTTGACGAATTTTGAATGAAAATTAACTATTTTTTTCTCTGTGTAAAATAGAATAAAAATATTATTTATTACGCAAATATGTGAAATAACATAAAAAGGATATAATTATTAATATTATTCTTTTTTTGCCACACGTATAATGAACCTTAATTAATGATTTGTAAAATAAATAATAAAAAAATGTATTTTAGAGATACAGTATATTATTTTTATAAGCTATCAACAATATCTAAGAATAGGAGAGGAATAATTTTGCAATAAATTTTAAGTTATTTATTAATTTTGCCTACAAAGTTAAAAAAACAAAGATAAGTATTTGAGAAAAATTGCTATATGCATATATTATTTATTAAGCTAAATATATTTTCAATTTCATCAAAAATTTATACTTTCTTGATATATATAATAAGTATATTAATTTTCTGGAAATATTTTTGAAAAGGGAACTTTTGAGAATAATTTATTGGGAAAATTAGTCAACCATGGGTCCCATATTCCGGTTGCTATTGGTAGCGTTGCTCGATGTATCGCTGGCCAAAATTCATTTATGAATGTCAAGATAAGATCATCTGAAATAAAAATTAAAAAATTTAGCAATGTGTTCCTGGAAATAACATAAGATTATAGAATAAATACTTTGATCATATGTGATTATTCTTATTTTGAAATGCTATCTTTGTAAAATAAAGAAGAGCAATGAAATAAAGAGAAGCATGATAAATTAGATTATTAAAATATTAAAACATGATTTTGACTTGTAAAATAAACTAAGTATTCCTAACTTTCTTTTTTGCCTAACCAGTTGTTGGTTTCTTAATTCGTTTTAAATTGTCATGATTTTTTTAAAATTATACTGTCCAAAAAAAATTGTTGGAGCGCGATTTCTATTTTGATGGTTAAGTGTGATAGAAGAAAGAGCCAAAACGTTAGACTATGTTCGGATTTACTTTATTAAGTCTGAGTCTCATTTAATCGAAATTTGAAGTTGGCTAATTTTTTGATATTTTTGGTCCTTTAGTGAGATATATAGCACCACAAAAACGGTATATAGAAAATTGAAATAAAAGCAAACCACTAATAAAATTTTTTGAAGGACACAATGGAATCATTTTTGAGTCTTTTTGATTTCTTCACATTCCTCGTTTTAGAAAAAAATTGCGAAAAATTACCTAAAATTGTAAAAATGAGAAAGAAGGAAGGCTTAGAGTAGCTCGGGAATGATTCTATCGTGTTCCTGGGAAAAATTTACTAAGGTGGTATATAGTCAACAAAAAGGAATGAATATGGTGCAAGTTTTTTGGTTTTATAGGCGACTTAACATTTACAAAAGTCGATTTTGAATTTATTTAATTTAAAAACAAGTTGAAAAAGAAATATATAGATAAAAAAATTAATTTCTTTTATGCAGACGTGTTGTTATCATTTTTATTTATTAACCAGCACCAGTTAACCATGATGGCGTCCAGTTTTTTCTCTTTATGCCTTTTAAAGGCAACATTACTTGGTGAAAGCGTTCACCTTGTTCGTTCGATTAACATTTGACCTAGATTGACATTTGACCTAGAAAATATTTAATGCGGTAATATATGAATTTTTAACGACACGTAGACACCAATGTATTTAAAAGCTTTCATCATAATGTCAGTTAACTCATAGACATTGTCCGCTCAATGTTTTTTCGGTACATTTGCTATGACATTTTTAATTGCTTGTCATGTAATTAACTAGTTTGTATTAAGTTTCTTTTTAAATGCCTTATTTTTCTCCAGTCGCTGAATAATAAAATTATTCAGCAAATCTGAGAATTAAGAAACAATATTACTAATACAATAAAGAACAATTAAATAAGTACACATAGTTTTCGACCTTTCTTGATTTCTGTCGAACTAGTCCTTTAAAAATTTCGGTTAAACAACAGTGACGGCGAGACAACACGAACTTATACGGAAAGACAACGAACACGCAGAAGAAATAAGATAAAATTTGCTTCTTTTATTCTATCACATAACTAAATATATTTAATCTAAACAGTAAAAAATAAACCGTAAAAAATATTTGTCAGACCCGATAGAGCAAAATCCGAGCATAGTCTAGTGTTTTAAGTTTATTTCTCTATCACACTCAATTTTCAAAATCAAAATCGCGTTTCCTATTTCTTTGTCACACAATGTTATATTAATTGGTTATTATATGATTCGGTAACATAATAATAAACTCTCTCTCTCTCTCTTTCTCTCTCTCATATAAAGACATTACGAGAAGTTTTTAAAATTTATTTTTTGTATTTAAAAGACTTAATGCAATGCTTGCAAAAAAGTTAAAATTTTTGCACTTTAATTTCTCAATTATTCAGATACTTTAATTTGTATATCACAATAATTTATGTTATTATTTTTAACACTTTATGTATACATATATAAATTAGAAATCATTAATATTTAATTAATTATTTTAAATAAGATGTTGAATTTTACATATTTAGGTTTAAATATGAGTAAATCAGACATAAATCTTTTAAGTATGTATTTGATACATATATGAAACAATAAACAAATAAATATATAAATAAATTTTTGATACTTACTAAATTCTTTGCTTTGATCTGACAAAAAATTGGAATACATTTTAAACTTTGTAAACAACGGAGTTGCATAAAAATGTTCTATAATCCAAGTATCATTTACTACAGGTCCTATCATATCCCACGTTGTTCTAACATCAGCCCCAGTTACATTAAAGTAACCTAATAAATAAATTATTATTATATAAAAGAATAGAGCTTTTTTTATAAAATAATAACAATTACAAATATCATTATTATTTTGTTAGAATTTTTATGTTATAAAGTAATAATTATTAATTTTATATCATAGATTTTTATGTTTGGTGTACATGTGTAGTATGCATTTGTATATGCGTGTGTATTTATTTAAATTTACCAACTTATTAAAATTATCAGAAATATATAAAAATTAACGATGTTTTTTTTAACAAAAGTTATGTTAGTCATGCTCTTATGTACAGACAACTGTCTGTATAATTAATTCAGTATAGAATATATACATATATAATAAAAGTTACATTTGAAAAATAAATAATATTTCTTTGCAGATTATATAGAATTTAATCATACCTTTACCCTGAGCTCTGAATACACTTACAGTACCATTTAGTTTTATGTTACCGTCAAAAAACAACTTTGGTATTTGTGTGTCGATTTCCAAACGGAAAACGCCATCATTAAGGTTCGTCCTTACATCAAAAATGTGAACTTTTGCTATACCAGTAGCAGTGACGTTTGACATAATTATTTCTCCACGTAAATCGCCTGAATTAAGTATAGCTTTGCCGTATTCATAATGTAGTGGATCCAAAGATGGAAAATCGAATTCTGGAAGCCCTGTTACAAATGAGAGTCAATATTAATAATTATGTTTCTAAATTACAACAAATTAATATTAATATTTATAATTTAAAAAATGTTGATTAAAGAAATTTTTTTTCTTCTTGCATTAAATAAAATTTATAAATATATGTAGTTTATTTTTTTAATGTTGAAAACAAGAAACAAACTAAGTGTTAAGGGAGTTCCGCTACTAAATCAAAATGAACAGATTTTAATTTTGAATCTTTGTAGAGAAGTTTAAATTAGTGATATAAATTAACTGTCAAAATTTTAGAAAGCAGAACTAGTTAGTTATTTAGATATTAAATATTTTATTAACATGGGCTCTTATAGGAATCGATAAATTTTCAGGATTTTTCAGTTTTTATTGTCGTATTAAACATAGAAGTAATGAACAGATGTTAGTGAAACTTTTTACAATAATACATTTTATCTGTCCAGAAAAGTACTGTTAAATTTTTGAAACGATGCACTTGCTCGTTTGAGTGAAATAATTGATAAGATAAAAAAAGTTTACAATAATCGAAATAATACAGCACGTAAGTGTGCTAGTGATATAACATGAATTTTTTATCGTTGTATTTAGTTATTTAAGGGTAGTATAATAGTGAAAAATGTTTATTCTTAATTAAAAAAAAATCATTTCAGTAGAGAAGGTAATACTTTATAGCCGATTTTTTTCTTATATTTACCATTATTAACTTTAGACCGTATACAGCAAAAAAAGAAGGCAACAAGATAGTCATTTGAATATTTTTCTTTACTTGAACCCCTATGCCACTTGTTGTGACTTGAGCAGAGGAACTCCCTTAATTAATTTGAGAAACATTTTTAACATTGTAGTAACATAGTTGTAATATTGTAATTAATATGTATATACAATATATTCTATAACATATATTATAAAATATAAGTTAAAAAGTTAATAATTTTAAATTTTTAGCAAATATACCTGGAATTAATCGTGGCAATGCTTCCTTTATAGCATTTTTTAAACAGGTGGAATGATCAGCTGCATTGCGTTTACAGATAGTCACAGCTGAATAGAATCATAAAGAAAATAAAATGGAACATTGTTAAAAATATAAGTATACAGCAATTGTTTTAACAATAACATAAAGAAAAGTCACTAATACCACTTAGTTTTTGGATAATATTTCTTAAACAAAAATTTAAATAAAAATTTGAAACAATGATTGAATTTATCAACACCACATATAAAAGGCTTGAAAATTATAAATATTCCGATATTATTGTCAAATCATTGTCAGTTCTAAGAATCTATGACCTTTGATACAGAGACACTACCGGCATTAGCGTCATTCAAGATACACCGGCATGGAGGTTGCTCGGATTTGTATTTCTTTTGTGTGTGTGTGTGTGTGTGTGTGTGTGTGTGTGTGTGTGTGTGTGTGTCTGTCTGTCTGTCTGCTGTCTGTGTACACCATGAAATGAGATCATCATGATAAAATCTAAGAAATATCGATTTTTTGGAATTTGCTGAACTTTGAGCCGTTATATTAAAGTTGCCATATTAAATTTTTGAAAAAATTGCAATGAAGTCTTTTAGAGCAGATACAGATAACACTTTCTACCATGGTAGAGATGTTCTAGCCACTTGTTTTTGAGCTCAAAATATGAAATTTTTGAAAAAAATTTACGAAAAAATCGGCTTTTTTTCAAAAAAATGAGTTGTAACTTTTTTTAAAGACTTCGTAAGTCAATTTTGACGACGGCATTTGAAAGAGGAGACTTTTTGCGTTCGAAAGTTGTATTCAAAAAATGTTTACTAGGTTGACTACATCAAAAGATAGAGCGTTGAAAGTTGAGAAGAAAATGTGGCATTTTGGTCCGGGTTAAGGTGAAACACAGATATTTAAAATATCGTTAAAAAGATTTCTTAAAAAAGAAACTTACGAAGCGTAGATTCTCCAGTTACAGATAATGCAAATACTGCAACGCTGAAGGCATTAAGCACGTAGAATATCATGTTGTTTGCTTAATATTCTTGTGGAAAGTTTGACTGGCATAAAAGCTGAGTCTTATATATAATTTCTGTTCTCAAGGCTTTCTATAACGCAATAAAATTAAATTGACTGATGTTGACAGGTGGTAATAATAACGCGGTAATGAAAAATAAAATATCTTTAGACACTTACATAGAGCTGTGTTATTGTATGCATATCATGGATCTAACCGAACGATGATGTCATTGTGAGAACATAATTAATGATGATGATGTGAATAATATTGTGCTCACACGAACGTAATAGTATTTTTCCATATCTAATATTGTTCTGTATCAAGAAAAACTTACTATTCTGTTTAAACTTATTTTGTTATTACACACTATATCACAAATTGACAGTATTTGTTAATTGTAAATTATTGTGAATTGTATACTGAACATCTCTGCTCATAATATGTTGGTTTATATAAATATATATTCTATTTATGTGTTGTCAGAACATGTAAAAAATAGTCTTTAATAATTAATTTGCTTATTTGTAAGCTATTTTATATTATGTACCTTATAACATAATGTTTGATAACTATTGACAGAGTTTGTAGAGTGAACTAATCTGAATCGAAATGTTCTGTATCATTATTTGTATTATGTATTTTACGATTTTTATAATAATTTATGAGATTATAAAGATCAGCTGATATGTTTGTACAGAAATACTTTTTAGCTTTATTCGATTGCTATATAAAAGATTGCATCGAGATGTTTAGATTGCAGATGTGCTCTATCTATAACACAATTATAGATACGCGCTTATCGCGCATATAGTTAATATTTGTAGATGGCATATCTAATTTTTGTGTATAATAAGAAAAATTTTATTTACTTATTTATTAAACATATACATAAAGTAACACAAAAAAGATATAATAATAGATTCTTTTTTTGTTACATATAACAAACCTTAATGGTTTATAGAATAAAAAATAATACAATTTCTACAAAATGTATTTTGACATATATTTTAGAGATACAGTATATTAATTTTATTGGGGCTAATAATAGTATTTAAGGACATAGAAGAACAATGACTTTGTGTGAATTTTAAGTTATTTATTAATTTTATTTACAAATAATAGCTACAAAAATTAAGTTATACAATCTCCGAAGAACTGTCATACATTATATGTATTTACAAAGCTGAATGTATTTTTATTTTCACGAGAAATTTACACTTCTTTGACATATATAATAAATATATTAGTTTTATGGAAATATTTTTGAAAAAGGAACGTCCTACAAAGGCAAACATTAATATTTAAATTTTGAAAAAATTAAAGAAATTTTTTTACTGAAATACAATATTAACTTAAAGTTTAAATTTTCTAAATTTATGTGAGCTAAAGTTTATTCTTAAAACGAAAAACACTCTTAATGATCGATGAATTTTAGAAATACAGAGTTATTATATCAGTCAACGAACAAATAAGAAATTTATTACATTTATTAAATTTGCGTTATATATATATCGTGAATTATTTATAACCAATATAAAAAATAACCAATTATTGAATACTAATAACTATATATTAATTTTTTTTAATTTTATGTGTCTATGTTTAAAAAAAAAAGTAAAAAATAATAGTTTTGACAAAAACGTGAAAAAAATACGGAAAACTCTACATGAATAAATGATTGATAAGCTAATTAATGATCCATGCGTATTTAATAACAATAAACCATCACCTGCACCGTGCAAGTTTGTATTTGGAAAGAAATATGTATTATAGTATAAAAAATATGTTTAATAAGAAATAACTTTAAAACAATAATAATTAACTTTTTAAAAGTACTGAGAAAAATATTTAGAAATTTTATTTAATATATTCTTTTTAATTGTTATTTATTTGTGATTGTTAAGTCATTTGTGTTGTGATTTTATTTAATATCAAAATAATATAATTGTGTGTACATAGAATGTAATTTATAAATCAGAAAAAAGAAATTGTGGCCATGCTTCCTCTACACTCTCTACAGCATGTTTTAAGCAGGCGAAATAATCAGCTGAATCATGCTTACACATAGTTATAGCTAAATAAAATTAAAAATAAATCAAAATGGAATAGTATTAAGGTATTAAAGAATGAATAATGCAACAATTGTTTTAACAATAAAATATAACTTAAAATCATATAATTTAGATACTATAATTTTTTAAAATTATTGTACGTTATTAAATAGTTATATTGAGAGAAACTTAGTAATTATTTTCGTTAAAATTACATTCCATATGACAATGTATTTCTTATACAAATAAAATAATTGAATGAAATAATTGATACATTGAGATGAAGTGCAGATACGTAATAATATTATTATAGGAAAGATTATAGCACGGAATTCTTGCAAAAGAACTTACGAAGCGTAGATTCTCCAATCGCAGATAATACAAATACTATAATGCTGAATGCATGAAGCACGTAGAATATCATGTTCTTTGTTTAGTGTTTCTATGAATAATTCGATCGATTGTAGATGTTGAGTTCTATATAATATCTGCTTTGAAGGATTTTTTAACAATAAATAAAAATAATGAAAAGTAATAAAAATGAAATAATATGAGATAAAAAAATTCACCTTTTGTCCATTTTACGCGAAGCTCATTATTCACTTCTACTTTCCAACTCACGTCGCAAATAATTCTGTGTATATGACATGGAACGTTGAAGTTTGTTGTGAATCGACTGAAATTTCTGCAGATTCATGTTATACGCACAAAATTATATCTTTATAATAAAAAAAGTGCTTAAGAAATATTATGTGATTGAATAGTTCAATTCTAATTTCAAGATTAAACGTCACATAGTTTAAACCTTTTGAACTGAACATATGTTTGAGTTGTTTATACTTACTTTAACTCTAAAAATTTGAAATTATTACAATTAAAATAAATATATTATAACATACGAAAAAGTGTTTATTGTTAAGTAGTTATAAATCTTTATTTTATACTAATTTAACTCTAATAAAATAGTGCATCTGTTATTTTGTATTTAAATTGTTCATGATTTATAAGTTACAGGATGGATAAAATTATTCACAGTCTTTTTTTAATTATTTAGAAAATTTTTTGAAGATGTGAAATATTGATTATTCTTAAACATCTACAATTTAGATTTAGAAGAATATAAGAACACAGGAGAGAAATCATTTTTATTTGAAATTAATATTTTGTTATTTTATTTATATTTTGCTTAAAATTAATACTTTAAAATTAAAGTTAAAAATTAGTAGGTTACAAATATTTAATATTTAAACTATTGAATCTTAGAAACACAATCTCAAATATATATACAGAGAGAAAGATTTCTTTAGATTTAATAAATTTTATTTATAATTAAATCTAAATAATTTTATTAATCTAAAGTAATCTGTTTAAAATTTATTAAAACCAAAGAAATATATGCTTTGTAATAGTCGAACAAAACGATTTATTAAATTTAAAAAAATCTTCTCTCTTTACACCATTTTAACTAAATATTTATATTTTTATAGAAAATTTTTATTCTATTAATTTATAATAAATATATAAATTTTAAGGAAATATTTCTGAGAATGGAATTTTCGAGAATATCTTATTGGGAAAGTCAATCAGCCATGGGTCATATATATCAGCCGTTGCTGGCAATAATATTTGAAATAAAGTCGGCCAAAATTGATTAACCAAATTTACAGCCAAATCATCTGAAAAGAAAAATTAGCCATATATGCATACATACATTATATATTATAATATACAGCATCTATATAATGTATATGTATGTAATAAAACAAATTAATGTAAGAAGGCAATTTAAATGTATTTACATTTAAATTACTTTTGTTTTGTAATTTTATATTTGCAAAAATTGTCACAAAATTAATAATAGTATATATATTTTTTGTTAGTTTAGATTTTTTTAAATGTGATTTGCAAAAATAACAGAAAGAGAAAGAAAGAGAGAGACAAAACTGAAGTATTTAAATTAATTTAATACTTACTAAACTCTTTACCATAACGTTTTGTTAAAACGTCGAAATATATTTTGTAAGTTCCAATTGATGGAGCAATACGGAAATGTTTTACAATCCATGTATTATTTACTATAGGCCCTGATATATTCCATGTTCCTTTGATATCAGTCGCGGTTTCATTAAAATAACCTGTTACATAAATTATATTTATATGTATGAGTATATATGTTTAGAATCTGAAAAATATTAAATAATATTTTTTTAATTATTACCATTTTACTAAAAAGTATTAAATATCTTTTAGTAAATGATAATTTAAAAAATTATAACTTATATACGATATTTCTTTAATAATGACTAAATTATAAAAGATTTGTTACACACACACACACAACACACAACACACACACAACACATACACACACACGTTAACGTTAAACTGTTAAATTTACGAAAATATTGTAATTATTTTAACAGATTGATAAAAGGAATTGTGACAAAATAGACTTTAATAGAAATGATTTACTTTGTACACATATAAACAATTCTTAATTAAATAAAAATTAAATGAGAATATTAAATTAAATAAATAGCGATTCTCTTTTTGCTTACGTAAACTATATTGAATCTATTACCTTCACCATCCATTTTAAATGCATTTAAAGAACCGTCTATTTTCATGGAACTTTCTGTATACATCCATGGCAATTCTGCATAAATTTCCAAATTGAAGTTATCATCAAGCAATTGTGCTTTTACATCGTGAATAAGTATTTTCGATAAACCGATGGCGGTCAAATTTCTCAAAACTAATTCTCCACTTATTTCAGTCAAATTAAGTTTAGCTGTAGCATATTCGAAAATTAATGGCTCCAAAGGTGGAAAGTCTAATTCTGGAATTCCTATTATATGAATAAGCTAATATTAATATCTTTGTCAAATAATTGATAAAAAGAATTGCAATTTTTTTACTTACTTTTAGTAAAATTAAAATTGTTTATAAATTTATGGAATTTTATTGTTTATTACTTACATTTAATTATATGAACATTTTTAACATTACAGTAATTGTACGTATTGTATAATTTATATAATTTATTTAAAAAATATAATATTTAGAATAATGAAAATTTATAAATGTTTAAAGTATACCTTTACTAAGTAATGGCCATGCTTCCTGTATAGCCTTTTTTAAACAGTTGGAAAAATCATCTGAATCCTTCTTACATGTAATGAAAGCTGAGTAAAAATAGAAATGAATTTAAATTGGGTATAGTAAAAATATAAAAATATAGCAAATTGTTTAAATAATATAATAATATTTTAAATATAATTTTAAAATTTAATTTAGAAGATAAGTATTTTTTTGTCAAATGCATATATTATGTGATTATAATAAGAGTTTTCTTCTCTTGTATGATAAATAACGTTACACATATAACTCATTTGGGATGTTTGCAATTTGCAAAAAAAAAATTTTTTTTATTTGTATGAGGAAATGCATAACGAACGAAATAAACATGTAATAAGATTAAGTAATTTAGTTTAATGAAATAATTAACAAATTATAGAAAAGTAATTGTCACAAAAATCTTCAAGTATTTTAGTAAAACTAAACGCGACGAGTAAAATTTGGTATTAATATATTTTTTTATTTTTATACTATTATTATTTATCTTAAAAGTATATTATATATAATATATATTATATTTCAAATCATATTTGTATCTTGATATTTATACTAATTTTGTGTATTAAATTCTTTGTACGATTAAAACAATTAATATATTAATGTTCGATATGGATACATAAAGTCATAAAAAAATTCTTAAACTTACGATGTGTAGATTTTCCATCTGAGAATAATCCAAATGTTGTAACTATGAATATGAGAGAGTAGAGCAGCATGTTCTTTCAATAGTTTTCCAGCGAATAGTTAGTTTGATTGTGGAGTAATATATGCATGCGGAATCTTATATAACTTCAGCTTAGGTAAGGCCGCGTAGTAAATTTGAATGATACTAACATATACAGATATGAATGATAAACAAATTAATGTTTCCAAGATTTCAAGAATCTTTGTTTTTTTAAATAAAATGTTTTTTTTATTTTTTTATGCATTATGCATTTAAAAGTATTAAAATTTAGTTATCGAAAAATTAACAGTTTACGAAATACGTAAATATTTTTTATTTTATGATAATCTTATATAACGTTTTAAATTTAATCTTTTACATAATATTATATGTATGACCAGTAATTATTCTTGAAACATTCGCAGTTTACGTATAATAATTAGCATACGTGATAAACTCATTTAAACAATTTTTTAATAATTTTAGTAAGCTATATTGAATTCATCATTTCAGATTTTAATATTTTTTTTTATGTTTAAAATCACACAGCAATTCAAACAATCTCCAGATTAGGGGTAATTACCAAATTAGGTGTAAATCTATTATTTTTTTGCAATTTTTTAATACTTTTAATGTTTGTCATTTTGCAGTTAAAAAAGTTGTATATTTTGACTTTAAATTCATAATTAGCGATCTCAGAAACCTCCGAATATTCAGTTTTAGTACATTTTGTCTTGGGGGAATTATTTGCTATAAGATGTATTTTATTTAAAACTTAATATTTATTTAAAATTTAATAAATTATCCGTACTTTTAGTCGCCATATTGAATTAACAGTTATAAATTTTGAAATTTTAATTGCAGATTTGAAATTAATAAACCCAAATATTACTACCAAGTTTAAAACTAATCGAAGTAAAAAAATACATCTTTTAATTTAAAAACACACATGTTATCCCGTGTTTTAAAAGATTAAATGATAACGTATCTGATATTTTTTGTTTGATATTTTTTAAATATTTGTTTACTTAAGAGTATTGTTGTATTAATTGGAAAATTTGATAAATTTAACAATACGTCTGAAAACGAACAAAATAAAAAATCTTGTAGAAATTATCGGAGTTATGTATAAAATCTGTGAAACATTTTGGTTATATGTATAATCTAGTGTTCTACTATAACCAGAAATTCTTTTTGGGTTTACCAAAACGCATTCAATTACATATACTTTATTGATAAGTTAAACTATTTTTCTCAGTATTTATGGTCATAATTGCTTTTGAATACTCATAAATTATTCATAATATTGGTAAGAAATTGTATAAACTTATTTACTAAAACACAAATTGACTATTCTATATAATGATATTTTTATAACATTGAAGAATAATTTATGTTTATCTTCTAAGAAACTACATTTCAAAGATTATTAGAGTTTTACTTTATTTGTCATTTATTCATTATTTTATAATTTTTGTTTGATTTTATCTTTATGCATAGAAAATTATTTATAAGAATAAAAACTTTGACACACAAAATTCGGCACGTAACACAATATTATTAAAATCTATGAAAAATTTTCTCAAAAAATAACTCACCTAACATAAGTTCTTTCGCTCTACATATCGCAAACATCATAATACACGTAAATAAGCACGTAAATCATTTTGTTAATGTAGCGGTTTGACAAGTACCTTACGGGATTATAAACTGGTCTTATGTAAGGGATTATATACCGATTTTATATATAATTAATTCATTATTTTTAATAACATCGAAGAATCGCTAATATATGCTTTGCGTAAGATATAAAAAAAGTCATTATCTCAGCAGGTTAAGTTACTCACTAATGACATCATTAAACTTCCTTTATAATTTTTTTATAAAATGACTATGCTGTATGTAATATATATTCTATACAGAGTGGTCGTTAAATATCTGAAAGATTTTAAGAAGTGATTCCTGATATAGTTCCGAGTAAATTTTGATACAAAAACTTTATATAATTATATGTCCGAAAAGATTTAGTTTTAGAGAATTTCATTTTTTCCAAAAATATACTCTAAAAGATGAACCTTCATGTAATTCAAACTTACACAAAATTTTATCTAATAAACCCGAATATTTTTAAAATTTTTGGAAAGAATAATTTTTTTTTAACTTTGGCATTTTTGTATATTTTAAATTAAGTTGTTTTGGATATATGTTTACGACGTTTTTGTCTTGAATTAATGTTAAAAAAATCATCTCTTAAAATTTTTTAGAATATTTAACAACCATTCTGTACATATAAATATGTATGTTAATCAAACAAAAACAGAAATCTTAAACGCAACTAGGAGTTGTTTAACATGAAACAATATTAAGAATTATGTATACATTGAAATACAAAATAATACATTGTAATATTATAATATAATACTTAATTATACTAATAATGTGTTATTTTGCTAATATAAATAAGAAGTTTGATAATTTTTTAGTGCAGTGATTATTTTGTTTCACTGAATTTACTTTATACTTTTTGTGTAAATACCTTTATAAAATAGTTTTATTATTAATTATATACTGTGATGAAAAAGACGTAACCGAATTTATGTATATATACAAATATAATTTTTTTAAAATTATTATTTTTATAAAAAGAAATTATACATATATTTCTATTATATCCTTAAAAGTAATAAATCGAACTTATTGAGTTTAGATATTTTTTTGTCAGATTTTAGTTTACATTTTTAATTAATAAAAAGATATTTTTTTACTGTTTATAATACTATTACTACTCTTGTTTATGCTGTATTTAACAATAAATTTATGCTCAATAATAAAAATTGGTTACTACTTATAGTAAACTGTAATTGTAAAAAATTATTTTAGTTTGTTTAAATGCCAATAAAAAAGTTAATAAAATGCATAACAGGAACGAGAGAGAGAGAAAGAGAGAGAGAGAGAGAGAGAGAGAGAGAGAGAGAGACGCAAGAAAACGTGTGTGAAGTTAGCATCTCAAAGTTTAGCATCTCATAAAAATACTGCAGAATTACTTGCATCCAGCACAGTTCTACGGTTCTTGATAGGTTTCAATAATAGTTCCGTTGAATTACCTATTTTAATTAAATTTTTATAAATGAGATGCTAACTTCCAAAATCACATAATAGCATCTCACCGTATTTCGAATATACGACCACAGAGAAGACTAAATCTATAGAGTTCTATCGTTTAGAGACGTCCTATCAATAGTTCTGATGATTAAATTAATTTAAAAAAAATTTTTTGTTACAAAACATACGTATATATGCGTATATGTCTGCGCACGTGGATTTGGTGTAACTGGCATTTTAGATAGACAAAATTAATTAATTTAAAAAATTTAGAAAGTATTTTTCAACAACTATCTTGATGGAAAACTTGTATTTATAGGTCTATACATGAGATGCTGGTCGAATATCGACAATTCTATTTCTTTTAACGCAGTTCCCATATAGATACGGACGCGTACAATAATTTTCTAAAGAGTTCCGGTGATATAAATAATTAAAACATTTTTTAAACAATTATTTTGCCCGAAAAATTTGAATTTTCAGGGCTAGGCGTGAGATGCTGTTCAAATATCGACAGTTCTATTTATTTTAACGCAGTTCTCATATAGTTCCAGAAGCGTACAATGATTTTCTAAAAAGTTCCGGTGATATAATTAATTAAAACATTTTTTAAACAATTATTTATTTTGCCCGGAAAACTTGAATTTTGAGGGCTAGACGTGAGATGCTAATCGAATATCGACAGTTCTATTTATTTTAACGCAGTTCTCATATAGTTCTAGACGCGTACAATAATTTTCTAAAAAGTTCCGGTGATATAATTAATAAAAAAATTTTTTAAACAATTATTTTGCCCGGAAAACTTGAATTTTGAGAGCTAGACGTGAGATGCTAATCGAATATCGACAGTTCTATTTATTTTAACGCAGTTCTCATATTGTTCCGGACGCATACAATAATTTTCTAAAAAGTTCCGGTGATATAATTAATTAAAACATTTTTTAAACATTTATTTTGCCCTCAAAATTCAAATTTTTTGGATGAGACCGGGAGAGACAGGGAGAGACCGGGAGAGACCGGGAGAGACCGGGAGAGACGGGGAGAGACTGGGAGAGACAGCATTTTACGTCTAGTCCTCAAAATTCAAGTTTTTTGGGCAAAATAATTGTTTAAAAAATGTTTTAATTATTTATATTACCGGAACTTTTTAGAAAATTATTGTACGCGTACGAAACTATATGAGAACTGCGTTAAAATAAATAGAACTGTCGATATTCAACCAGCATCTCACGTCTAGCCCTCAAAATTCAAGTTTTTTGGGTAAAATAATTGTTTGAAAAATTTGTTAATTATTTATATCACCGGAACTTTTTAGAAAATTATTGTACGCGTCCGGAACCATATGAGAACTGCGTTAAAATAAATAAAACTGTCGATATTCGACCAGCAGCTCATGTATAGACCTATAAATAAAAGTTTTTCATCAAGATAGTTGTTGAAAAATACTTTCTAAATTTTTTAAATTAATTAACTTTGTTTATCTGAGATGCCAGTTACACCAAATCCACGTACGCAGACGTATACGCATATATACGTATGTTTTGTAACAAAAAATTTTTTTAAATTAATTTAATCATCAGAACTATTTACAGGACGTCTTTAAACGATAGAACTCTATGAGAGAACTGTAGAACTATGCTGGATGCAAGTAATTCTGCAGTATTTTTATGGGATGCTAAACTTTGAGATGCTAATTTCACACGTAGAAAACTGACTTCTACGTTTTTCTTTACGTAATATAAATATTTTTTTAAGTGTAATTTCTTAATGTAATATTAATGAAAATGGTATGTTAATATTGATATTAGATTTATATAAAATCTTGCTACAAAATAAATTTTTGACTAATAATATGAAAGAAATTAGTGGTAGCAAACAATTTTTTTAAATCTTTAAGTTGTTATTGTTTTTTAGATTATGGACAACATAATGGTGTTACAGATAATACAATGAAGCAATTACTTTGGGTATGAAACAGAGAGAAGACAAATTATACAATTTTTAAACTTGATTTTTTTATTTTTAAACTTTATGGAATAGAAAATGCACGATACGCCATGTATCAAATCGTATGAAAGGCTTTGGAAAGACTTCCGAAAGAAGGAAAACGCAGCTGCGAAAACGAGAGACTGTCTGGTCACCTAAGAATATTATGGTATTATTGAGAATAATAAATCCTCGAGGATGAGACGGAATTAATTGCAGGACCGATTGCAAGCAATTTACGACACTGATTGCAGCCGAGATGAGAGAACCATCTTGGGAAAATCTTTTGGACGCCGGAAGAGAAGGAAAATGGTGCTACTATCTTTTTCTCTCGTATCGCACCCTTTCTCTCCTTTGAAGCGCGGATTTGAATCTACGTTTTACGGCGCAATTAATTCCCCAAGGAGAGTTGCATTTCTTGCTCCGTCGGGGCAAGGAAAGGGATTTACGAACGGCAAGGCTTCCGGAGTCCCATAGGAACTTGACAACCGGACAGAGACAGGGCGAGTGCAAGGAAAGGAAAGAAATCAGGAGCGAGGGTACGGGGTTGTGGAGGGAAAAGACCAATCCAAAGATGGCAAACCGTTTCTGTAGGGTTAAAGGATACACGATGTTTCCGTGACGGTATTATCGACGACCACTAAATGCCTCGCTTCATCCCTGTAAAGTTAATGATTTAAGACCGTATTGATAGAATTCATTTTTCTGAGATTGGAAGGAAACGATATCTACATAAACGATAAGTTTCTCAGCAGCTGAAAAACGTACGATGAGAAGTACACTTACGTGAAGACAAATAATATGTAAATTTTTCCGTTATACTTTAAAACTGCATTATGAGAAGAACAAGACAAAAAAAATATGAACAAGACGTTACAAATATGAAATGATGTAATGCTCAATAATATACTTGTTATATGTAAAAAAATTGTATAAACTGTATAAATTTTTTTGCTTTTGAATAATTAGGTTTTAATAGATTTTACAGAGAAAGAAAAAGTTAGTGCTAAAAAACTGAGTGCGTAAATAATGGATTTTTACTTCTTTAATTATGTAGATTGTTTTTATTAGTATTAACTAGTATAATAAAGTGCCTTCTTTAGTTTCTGAGTAATAAGAAGGTTTGCTTTAAGAGATGTATGTCGATATTGGCGACACACTTTTTTCTATAATTAAATTTAAATTATATTAGTAATTTTTTTCTTTGTAATATCGATGATTAATAGAAATCAAAGTAAAATTTTACAAAAAATTAAATGCAAATAATTCCCCGAACGTACGATTTATTTGTTGGATTTCTCTTCAAACAGAAAACACAACTACGACACTGTGGCGAGTGCTTTATAATTCAGACTATATTTTTCGTACGCAAAGTTGAACGTGTCGAAAGAATTAAATCATTCAATCGCAACATTCGCCACTCACTTACGTAAAAGTATCTCTCATATGAGAATTGCGTTTTTCTCGCGGCGATTCTGTGTAATTTACAATTCAGAAGATTTCTATATCCGCGCGGATTCGCCGGAGACCTGTATTGGATAGCGCGAAGCTTTGGTGTCTGGCTTTTGCCAAGCTCACGTCGCAGCTTCGGGGACAAACGGGATGTGTACGGGACGCGTCGCCAAAGGAACTTCTTATTCACGCGAGGAGAAGTGCCGTCGACGGAGCCGCTTTTCCTGCCCGCTAGGGAAATCCAATACGAAGTCTATCCATGTATATTTGAGGACCTGCGGCGTTACTCGGCGCTCGGTAGCGCATGTTACTCGCAAAGCGGACAGAACTCTCTCGATCTATTTACAACTGTTCGGCTTGTTCGTTTCGTCAGTCTACCTAAGATTTTGATCGGTCTATAACATAACGAGTATAAATTTTCTGGAATCATACGCACAGTTCACATGTTGATTTAGATACTTTTTACAACGCTTTAAAAGTTTACGAATTAAACTATGTAAAAACATTTCTTTTTATTAATTTTCAGAGTTTTATTGCGCTTAAAGAATTAATTTACCTACTGCATGTAACAAGAAACATTGTCCGATAAAATCTTATCATTAAAATTTTTCACTTTACTTTCCATCATATGCCGAGATGAAATCCTTTTGCTAAGTATGTTCATATATTCAGAGACATTGCTTAATTAAAAATGTTATCTATTATGATCGGATAGGCAAGATGTAAGAACCCTCCAGTAAGAACCCCTTATGTCATTTGTCAAACGTTGTAGGAGTTCGCGGAGATTACCAAATGAAACTAATTAAGAAGATAACGCGAAGATTGTATCTCGCGCTCCTCATTACACATCGTGCTGATGAATTACGTCTTTCTTCGAAACGCTCGTGTACATTCGTTACACCCATTTTTTCAGAAAGCTGTACGGAGTAATATTTAATCCTGTCTTATATACTTATTTCAAATATATTTTTTAATCTACTCTTATCTCATCTTCACAGTTCTTACATTAGTTATATAGTTAAGCATAAATTATTTGATTTTTTTTCGCAAAATTGAGGTATTACTTTCATCTTAATATATCTTTTATCTTTTATTGTTTTCTCTCGTGATAAGCATCATTTATCATGAAATCCAATTAAATGGTTAAAACTTTCCTAAATAATCTGCAAAACGGAGGTTGATAACTTAATTTACGTCTACAATTGTAGGGGAAATTTATTTTGATGCTTCGATATTAATTCCACTTTATGTTCAGGATAATGAAAATTTTGATAATATTAATTTTGATATTTTTTTTATCAAGTTAAGATACAAAAAATGTTATTAATGCTAAATATTAAGAGAGAGAGAGAGAGAGAGAGAGAGAGAGAGAGAGAGAGAGAGAGAGAGAGAGAGAACGTGATGTACTATGTTTTAATTTGACAAGTAAAATAAATATACATCACATTCTTTTCTGCGTTTTATCTTAACAAACTTTATTTAGACTAATTATTTATCGCAAATGGTACACAAAGACTGTTAATTGACAGTTACATTTGGACAATATTTACTTGCGCGTCAAAACCTTAATTAAGCTCACGTTAAGACGAGGTCTAACCGGAAACGTCGCTGAAGTCACATGTACCCTCGAAGTTCCCCGTGAGAAACCACCCCCGATAGCTCTACGCGCATCGTGTGCAACTACAGCAAACCCGCGCCAAACTTTCCACCGTGCGGTGTGGCTGTTTACACGAATCCGATTTAATCGAATTCGCCTAATTCGGCGGCGCGTCCTCGAAATTCCAAGTCGATCCTGACGAAGCTGGTTGCAACGAAGGCAGCAGTCTCTCCATGTCGCTCGGTCCGTTGCCGCAGTTTGCCGAACAACGAAGATTGGCTGGTTCGAGCAAATTTGGCGGAGGTCAAATTTGCATGTTGTGGACTTAGGTCCAAGAGACGCATAGAGAGATAGAAAACGAGTGAAAGAGAGAAGGAGAGAGAGGGAGTGAGTGAGAAGGAAGACTACGATGAGGGTCAGAGGAGGAGCAAGAAGCGAGCCAGGGGCCAGAACGAAAGGGCACGTTTAACTAAACTATAGCGGTAACGATGGAATAGTTCGAGCCCATAGCTTACCACCGAAGGTGTGTGGTACTTTAGGCAAGAGGTTGGGGAGATGAGGATGAGGCACCAGGCGTGGAGAGGAGAGGTGGGATGTTGGTGGAGAGAGGAGAGCTAGTACCAGTTAAGGGAGACTATAATGGGAAACTTCCTCTGCTACAGCAGCAGCAACAGCAGCCAAGTCTCGTCGTTTCGCACGCGGTAGGTGCGCTTTCTACCTTGCACCAGACTCCTCGCGCAAGCACGGAGCTGCATGTCATACTGCGGTCGTGTTTCCGGAGGTATATATGCTAAATACACCAAGCCGTCGTTCGGGGCGTACGTGTGCGTCGCAGTAAGTACCGGAAAAGAGACTTGACTCCGCTTCCTGCAAACTCGAGACTTTATTAATTCGTTAGTTTCTCTTTTCTTATTAATACTGAGTCAAGAAAACAACCGAAACTGTATATTTTTTTAAATACTTTGCTTGACATAATATAGAATTTACAAATTGGTGCTATAAAGTTTTATCAATAGAATTCAATCGGAGATTTTTTTCTCAATTAGTAATTTGAATAAAATTAGGACAAGTAATTATAGCGTATATTTAAAATAATTGGAAATTGCAGGTATTGGTTTAACAATATAAATACCATGGAGAAATATCTTTTATAATTATCTTGGATTAAGAAAAATTCATATAAATCTCTTTCTTTCTTTTGATCTGTTTTTAAAAAGAATTATACTCTATAGCTTACAAACTAATTAGTTTATAAAGTTAGTTTTTGTGCAATTATTTTTAATTATTTAAATAGTAGCAGAGAGAGAAACAATATGAATAGTTTAATTATTATTTTATTATTAAAAATTGACATTTAATTATTATAATAATTTTGGCTTAATTACTAATATTTATATCAAATATATTTTAAAGAAAGACAGAAATTTGTTTTTACATTACAATTATTTTATTGATTTTTTTCTTGATTATTGATATAATATGTCATATTAATTTTTATATAAAATGAAAATTGAAAATTTTTAGAATTCTTTTTATTAATGGATATAGTAGAATTTTTATATCGCGAGCAATGTGTTCTTTCGGTCCATATTGTTGGCTAGTTATCTTTTCAATTCGATAATGTCGTATTTTAAACTTTTATTAAGCACTTAAAAATAATTTCGTTATCGGCTTACTTGGTATGCAAAGCAGACTATTTTTTGAGAATGTTCTTTGAGTTTCACTCCTATTTTACACGTTAGTTGTAGGAAACTACAATTTTAATATTTACTGTTTTTTTATAATATCTTTTAATTATTTAATTGCTAATTGAATATAAACAATTACATTTGTTTATAATTGTTATCAACTAGCTTTATTTATCTATTAATTTAAAAAACGAATTAAAAACGCTGATGGGCATAAAAGAAGTTTCCTATGCGATATATAAACTTCTTTTTTGCCATTTATGAAATTAAACGTTAGTAATAAAGAAAAAAACAATAGGCTGAGTGCAAATAAGTTAACAACTGCGAATAAATTGCGTAATGTCTTGTACAATCTAAATTTGTATAAAAATGAGAATCAAAAACGTAAAGCCAAAATGTAAAAGTTATTCCCGACGACTAATCAATCATTCTGAAGCTGGGAGCAGAAGTCGACGTTGTTAATGGTGATCTAAAATTACAAACCGAGCATAAGACCATGTATGTAAGTTAATTACTGTACAAACATGGCAAGCAATGCGTCTCTGCCAAAATACGTAGGGCCATAGTTAGCCATGATTTGCACGATGTCGATAGTGCGGCCATAAACAAATGACAATTTCCATTAGTACCAAACGAGGAGCACGTCGATCGTGATCGTAAATAAGCATCGAAATTGTGATTGTCTTACCTCATTAATGTCTGAGGACGTGTTATGGCGAATGAGACAAACATCGTGTAATTGGAATTAAAGAGAGAACAAGGGATGAGAGGGAGAGAGAGAGAGATGAATCGTATGATAATAAGAAGGAAATAGTAAACTTTTAGAAAACAACAATTTTATTGTCCAAAGAAGTTTACTTTGTACAAATGTTTAACTTTTTTTATGATTAAACAATTGTACAAGTCAATTTATTTATATAAAATATTTTTGTATATAAAGTAATGTTGTGTAGAAAATGTTTTTTTTTTTTTTAAATTAAATGTGGGTGAAGCGATCCTAGATATTGTTTTTTTGTTTTTGATTAGGGAAGAAACCGGGAACGCGTCGCGAGCCTCGAAGCCTCAGGAGAGGTCTGAAAGCAACGATCGATTACCTGCTATTTCGTAGTATATCTCGGCAATCGCTAGGAAGACATATCGCATTATACGATGGCTGTTAAATTGGGGGATGTCCGCAGTATCCGTAATTTCCGCCTTCAGGAGGTCGGTGCGCCGCACAGCGTAGAGGGCTCCGTCCAATCCGTCGATGCCCACTACCATACCACGTCTGTCGACTGCGGTACCGCGATACTTCCTAGACAGATCAATTTGTACGTCTCCTAGATCCCGGATCATAAATGAGCGTGTAATTGGGTGGCCCAGATCCGCGGTGTACAGCCGTTGGGAGGGGGAAGGGAGTAAGCGCAAGGGATAGGGAATATAGATGAGGCACGCTTCATCGATATCAATGACGTTAACTGAGCCATGCTTCCCTCCTGATAGGCCGCCGTATAATTACCCAAACCCTATGTTTAGCTTAATAGTCGCATCATCGTTCGATAAACGAACATGTTATTATTGGAAGAGCGGATATGCCGCGTGCTCGATCGGCGAAGCATATTCGCGCAAGTATATGACGGCGTCAACTATCGTCCGGATGACGTTTTGATCCCGGCACCGTAAAGCTGCTGTATGCTAATGCGACTGCTGTGTCGATAGGGGATAACGAATCGATCAGTTTTCATTAATTTGCACCGGCGATAACTGTTTCTTCTTTCGTCCTGCTGCAATACAATTTTCAAAGTACGAATAATCATAGTAATTATTCAATCATAGTAATCTCTTCCTCATCTCAGGCATGAGATAATCTTGAATGTTTACAAAACGCATATATATCGTGCTATTAATATTCTAATTTATTGTTTTAATACAAGTTTTTTGTTTGTTTGTTTAAACGAAACGAAATAGAGTTTTTTATTATAAAGAAATCTTCTTTTATACGTATCTATTTTTGCATAAAAATTATATCAAATTCCTATCTCTTTGATACTATCAAATAACATTTAATTAACATTAATCCAAATATCACAATATCTAATAATCAATTTTCTAGTACAGAATATCTTCGTTTAAATCAACGCATTTTATGAAATATTTACATTTGTTTTCTTTTTTTAATTTTTGATTATTTGGAATAAGATATAGGATGTTCAGTTGAACATTAATAAACAGGTCAGATTGTTATATCGATATAACGATACCAGTACTTTAGGTATAGGATATAGGATAAATGATGACAAGAGTGATTTTTTCTTTGTTCGCTGTAGCATGAAACAAGCACAATGTTATCTCGTGAAAAGGTTCGTCGCGGTAAACGTCGGTTTTCCTTTCGGTTGATCTCGTCCACGAAAATCGCCATAGAAACGTGATGCCGTGACGGCGTTACGGATAACGCGATAATGAGCGGATAATCTTCCACGGTGAGCTGACTAAACAGCGATTACACCCTTAACTTCTCGCCTTTCTCGTACTCAAGAATTCGCGCCGCGAAGTTTAATGGCGATAAGCGGCGGCGCTTACGAGCTTGACTATCCACTTTCCGCGCCGACCATCCGTATTACCGATATTATTCATCGAATAGGATTTCCACAGTGAGCCTTAGTCACTCATACGAATAATTCATCAAATTGGAATTATCAAGGATTTCCGCGGAAGCGTAGGATTATATTCCAAGATTTCCGTAGGGAGATAATAGAATATTCATTGTTTTTCCAAGAAAATATCTTATGAAAATTTATATAACCTGTTCTTTCGCTCTGTAAGCAATCTATGTATGAAAGATAATTAAATTATAATTGAAGCTTTATATCAATATCAGACATTTAATTAACATTGGTCGATATATAAATTTTCTAGTGGCATAATAGTTATGCGTCTGTTTTCTGTGCCAACTTTTCAAATTCACCCAGAACAATATTAGATTTTTAATTATCACTATTTCTCGAAAGGCAATGATAAATTACAAAAATCTTATCTCCTAGATAGTTACCATAAAGCATGCATAATGAGCATTAAACCATGATCTTTAGTTATACATTTCTTGAAACATTTCAGAAAGAGAGACAGAATTTCTCTCTTTTTCTAACTTTAAAAATATTTTTAAAAACTATTTTTTCCTATTATATTAAAATACTCTATTAAAACGAAAAAATAAATACTTTGTGAAAATTACTTTCAAAAACTCTAAACAATAAAGATAGCACATTCAGCATGTATTTATTAAATAACATGCATTTTTTAATACAAACTTAAATTTTTTATTACTTGGATAAGCTAAAATAATTACATTACTTTGCTTCTTTCTATCTATTCGGAATTGTCGGTTTACACATTTCTGTTTATAAAGCTGAAAGGACGATATAATCAATCATGATCAATTTGATTGAAATTAATTTAAATGAGTAAATATTTCATTATTCAATACTGATTTGCGGGGATAATATATAATGATTTTGTTTGTATAAATGTTATAAGTTCCGGTAAATTAGTCATTACGCTATTTACTTTGCACACTCTACTAATGTCTTCGTAAACTTGTAATAGATACGTGCAGTTCAAATTTACATTACAAAAGATATTTATTTCAAATGTAGTTAGTTTAAGTCCAAATGTATCGAGTATGTGCTGCAGCAGGCAATCTTTTTCCTCCTATAAAACGGAATATCGCATGTAATATTCTCAAATGCTTATTTAATGGCGGACAAAACTCCATTACCGCGTTTATGTCCCATATCGCAAATTTACGGTACAATTAAGGCCAGCAAAAATCATTAAGGCTACTTCTTAAAATCCAACGTGAATCACTAAAATATTTAATGCTTTTCATAAATAACGAAAACACATATCTGTTTCTTTTTTTACTAATTACAATTTAATGCAACTTTGTAATATAGTACAACATACAAAAACATTTTTTAAGTATGTATTTCTTAACTATATGCATTTGCAAAGTCTAAAACATACTTTATTTTTTTATATCACAAGATTTAACCGTATAAAGCTGGATAACAACATCTTTATTCGTTTTCTCTGTAGTTAATGTTGTGGAGCTCTTTCCTTCGTTGGAAATCTTCCTTTTTCTTATCGCTCGATGAACTCGTACTGCGTATTAAGGGTAGATTCAAATTTTGCATTTTGCATTCACGTCGCAACCGCAATGGCGGTTGCATGTAAAGTCGACGCAGAGAGAAAGAACGTCGAGCATCGTTACGCTGCGACATTGCCGGGGGTAAGACATCGCGCTCTTTCCTCGCATGACCAGTAGGGAAACGTCCCGTTTCATATCATTATGCATATTTATTGCCAGCTTGCGAAATAGCCGCCACCGGGCCCGTGTCGTGGCAGTCGTGGCCCATGGGCCATGGTAAATAACAGTCTTCGGAGCTGCGGCATATACAGCACATGTGCGCGACTGTCCCAGTTTTAGCCGCGTTGCGGGAATAACAAATAAATACATCGGCGAAAAGTAGCTGCGGCTAAGTTACGCCACTTGCCCGCCCATAAATAATGAAAGTTGCAGCGCTTACGGATGCATCCTTGTGCGGAATAACGCGACCTTCATGCAGCGGATGCATGCACGCGCATCGCGGCCTGGTGCCTCATCGTTTTCGTGAATCACGCGTGTCCGCTTTTATTCATCCCTTAATCGTGATTCCACGATGTTGATAATACACCGATGGTATAGTTGCTTCCGCTGGATGTTCCTCACGTTTGTACGTAGGATAAAACTTAATACATTCAAAAGGTGATCGGAAAATTGACGATAACTCACGCAAAGTATCGTAAGAAATAAAGAAAATAGAGACGCATGATGAAACTAAATCTATTGGTTCTGTTATCTTTTTAGAAGTAACTTTTATGGTTCCATAGTTTATTTTATATTTCTACAAATTATTTCATTGTTCTATAGACTTTTGGGTTACTATATTTATTTAAAAATGTTAGAAATCTGAAAGGAAGAATTGGCCGGCTGCAAAAGTGAGCTTAGTAAATGTTAAATGAGATATTTGCAAAATGTAATGTTATCTTCAGCCAACCGCGGCGCAATTTAACTTATGGAAAATGAACGAAATGAAAGTTACATTTAATATGGAATTGCATAAGCGTAAATATTGCTTTTTTTGCTACCAAACGAGTGAGATTGGGATGCACCTGTGACAAATGTTAAAGTACATACAACGTAAGAAATATTGCTATTGTTTTTAACGTTGAGAAAGAAAGTTCTATCATCCCTACACCACTATTCGTATATAGTAATATCTGTTATAAGCATTTTCTGGTCCTATGTCCGAGCATATATGGCGGGTACAGCAACGCGTACTTGTGGTGTGTACATTGGGTGTCATAGACGGGTAACATAGACTAAAATACATTGAAGCACCTGCATATTCATACGCAGGTCATATTCATGTAAATGCCAATGTGCACGCATTACAAGAAGTATTACATCGCCAAGTCAAAGAGTGCGTGGAAAAATGGATCTCGTCGACAGATACGCGCAAACCATTTGAAATTTGTATCAAAAAACCTTTCTCACTTTTGTACGCTTAATTAACAAAGAGATTTTTATTAAAATTTCTGGACATTTGTGAGCCTTTTAATAGTATAACTACAATGATGCATTAAATTTTACTACAAAGGGATAATTCAGGAAACATAAATGTCCTAATTAATCGTATCGGTTAAAAAGATCGATAATTTTATCTCCGTGATGCAGATAATATATATTTAACAAACACTTAAGAAATTTAATGAGATTGTTAATTGCGATTGAAAAGTAAGACAAGCGGAATATAGTGGATATTGAAATATTTTAAATTTGCGTATTACAAGAGACGGAAGTTTCTTACGGTTTCTAAAATGAGATGTACGTATTGTATAATGCAATCACGTAACCGCGTGTTTCAAGTCGAAATCCCTCGCACAGATAATATAAATTATAACTTATAATTATGAAAGTTTTGCAATTAATTTGAAACGAGCACGCTCCTAGGATAACTGCGATGGCATAAAGAATTGCACAGTTTGAAGTGCCGCGGAATTTCAGGTGGATCCGTATGGAGTTTGAGCCACGGTAATTTCTTCGATTGCACGCAACGCGGCAAGAAACGCAAGAGACGTAAATTTTCTAAGTGTTCATGCCACCGGGAGGTAAAACATTCTCCGCTCGCGCGTAAGTAAATACAAACTGCTCTGCGCGGGCGGACACAGACGCGGGGAACGGGCAACGCGGTGAAGCCCAGAAGTTCGACCTGTACAACTTGCCGAACCAATATACTGCTGCGGCCGACTAAATGAAGGAACTTAAGTGAAAAGTTTGTCCGTAACCTACGAAAATACTGCAGTGCCTACGTATTGAAAACACGAGCGAAAATACCTTAAGGAAGTTGCGAACGGGGAGGCAAGGGGATAAGGAACGTTACGGACAGACATCGCTTGTCTTTCCGCCGGTCTCGACGCGCGAAGATGCCGCGCCGCGCCGTGCCGCACCGCGAGGAAATTTACATCTTCGCCACTCGGAATACGAAACGATCCTTCACGTTGAAGATTTCGGAATTCAGTCGCGTTACACAGTTTCTGCAAAGGGCGGGACCTTTTAGCATTCCGCCAGCGGATTTCGTTCGCGCGCGCCGATAATCACGGAATGTCTTTTTTTTTTTTGCATTTTTCGTATAATTTCGCACGACTGACGCGTACCCAATAGCAGTCTCATGATACTCATTTGCGGGGACCTTGTGAAACGCGTTAGAAAGGTAGTGTCTCACTCTATAAATATCTTAATCTATAATATAAATTTTAATGGATCTTCCAAGGACTAGAAGAACTTAAATTTATTACCTCGGCCAATCTGATTCATTTCCTTTTATTGTTCTTAATAGAGCGTACGGATTGCACGTCGAATAAATTCAAGCATACGCTGTAAGTTCCCAAATTAGACTTGTGTTGCACGCATGTCATACAAGAAGATTAATTCTCTTGCCTCTTGGGGAAGATCGAGACGCCCGTCCCTTCCAGTTACGTAAATTGCGCGCGCGCATAGTGCTCATCGAAATCATGTATGATCCATATGTGGTATAACTGGCATGCACGTTCTCATACATGTCAGATTTTGCTGTTTTCTTCCAATTTGGTAGACACGCCATTTGGGCATTAAGCGTGTAGGTGAACACGTGGTTTGCCGCCAGATGTGCACCTCGTTGCTTCACACCTGGATACAGGCTGTAAAATCCCACATTACAGAGATTTAGTGGTATTAGTGAGACATATATATGACTAGTGTAACATTGTGGTTATCCAATAATGTTGTCACACTCGCGGCTGTTTGAGCCGCGACATCAATCGCAATGATATATTTTTAACTACAGCGAATAAATCATAAAGGATAAATTGTAATGCTTATATCTAAAAAACAGAAGCTTTAAATAAAATATTGTAAACTAATATTACATCAACGATTTATAATATCAATTTGAGTTAGAAATTGAAGTTACAATTTTAAGTAAAACTGTATTAATTTATTTTTTATATCCCGCTAATATTTCATAATCTTTACACACGATGAAAAAAATCATGTTTAAAATTTTAACAATTAATATGTAATAAGTTGTCAATTTTATTGTGTAAATAACAATTTGCACATTGATTGTATTAAGAGTGTAATATTTATAGGTAGTACATGTGCAGTAGTATTATTTTTTTAATGCAATTAATCATAAAATCTTGTTTCCTACGAAAGCGCACGAACTTCATGAGCAATTAATTCTTTTTCACGCGTAAAATGAAATCAACCTCGGATGCAATGAGAAGGAAAGAGAAATTAAACGGAGTATCGATAAATCAAGTTCTTCCTCTATCTGTAACCGCAGGGGCAGTAACGAGGGTGCAGTCGCCAAGTAATAGTTTATAGATAGACTAGTCGTTGTCTTTCCCTCTTGTTCCATGAAGTGTACAGCTTACGATAAGACTTTGTAGCCAAGTCTCTGCAACGCACAAAGCCAGATTCACGGTTTACTTTGGAATTGTTGGCCAAGAGACACGCATCTAACGCAAGCCAATTTAACTGGCAAGTCAGGTACATTGGTGCGCGATTTATTCCGAGCGCATTAAAAAAGAAAATACTTTTTCGGTCTTCCTCTTTTAGTGCAATTGAATTATGATTGTATATATATTTTTTTATTTGTTATTTTTTAAAGAAGATTGTAAACTGTAGATTGAACAAAAATGAGTTATTGAAAACCCGGAAAGTTAGAAGATTATCTATAATGAGGAATTAAATTTTTACATTGCATAATTTCATTTTTGAACGCATAATGTGCGTTGATATTTTAATGCAATGTTTTTTATAGAAAAACAATATGTTTAATATATATATATAAAGGACACATGTGTAAATACAATAATTATCTTGTACTGTACATGTTTCCCTAACACAAAATAAAATTTAGGAAAATCTAGATTACTCTTCAATCGTTTATATATCTTATCTTGCATGACATGGTAAAAAATGACTAAATGCGAGACAAATGTGAATTGTCGATCGTCTTCCCGACGTGCTCGCGATCTAAGTGGGATAAATGCGAAGCTCTACCGAGAAGAGCAGTGAGCGTCGTGCTCGCCGGTGGCAATGCGGCTTTACGAAGATTCGCAACCGGGAAATGAGTGTAAATGTGGTGTCGTAGAGGGCTAATATCGTAAAGCGGTGTCTGTAAAACACGCGGACGTTGGGGAGTTAGGCTGCGGGATGCAGCTGCAATTTAGAGGCGCGGAATGCCGCGACTATTGCGCTTGCGATCCCACATAGCTGCGTGAATGTTGCACGGACACGGCTACTTCTCTCCCGCGCGTTTCTTCCTTTTTCTCGATATAAATCAACTCCGGCGCTACCGTAAACTTTATTTGAAAGTACCGGGAGAAGATTTAAAGCCGCAGACAAAAATAATCTCGAGAAAGAGGAAGAAGGAAAGCGGAGCGGCAAAGTGGCGGCATGGAGGAGGCCCAGGATGGGAGAACTGTGGGCAGAAAGACGGACGAAAGAAGGAAGGTGCGGCAGAGGGAAAGAATGCGAGTTTTCCCACGTAGATAGGATACGAAGTAAAGTCGATAAGATGTATTGGACCGTGAACAACATTGGTTGCGGGGCTAACACTTCTTTACGTTCGCACGGGGCGAGGTGGAGGGGTTAAAATTGCCATACCTACTGTTGCCACCGTTCGCCTTATTCACTATAAGGCATTTCTCCGTAAATGAAATCGAAAAACTACAATTGTGCACTTAAGCACGAACGATAGCTGCATTTCGCTTATGTGTAATATCCGTCCAGCCGAAAGAAAATTTGAGAAAATACGCGGGGTAAGATCGTAGAATGATAACAATATTTCATGCTATATTGAAATTTTCTGCGATAAGAAACGAATATTTGAAGCAAATATTAAGTCGTGATACAATCACATAACGTTATATCAAATAATTTTTTTGAATTTATAATTTAAATATGTTTTCAGAGATTATAAACTTTTTAATATACTTGTATAAATAATTTATTGCAGAAAAATAATAGAAATATAAAAAATTGGAAAGTTAATTACTCTAGCAATTGTATATATTATTATAATTTGTTGTATTTTTAAATATACATATTAAACTTATTTTTTTTCCCATTTTCTTTTTCCGTTTTTTTTTCAAGTTTTAATTCAAATACAATACAATACAATACATTTGTTTTTTTGTCTCATTGATTATTATTTAGCGTTTATTCAATTTTAATCAATTGGAAATTTATTTTTAATGAATCTACTAATTAAAAATTTTATACAATTAAAACAAATTTTATACTTTTGTTTGAAAATCATTGAGAGAAATAAATTCCAAACGATCAAAATTAATAATTGTATCTATACTTGGTGTATAAGAAAATTACGTGAAATAATTTATATTATTTAACATTATATATTTTTTAAACCAAAAAATATATTATTATGTTATCTTTTAAATTTTATTTTTTTGTATTGATTAATACGTGATGCGTTGCGTACTTATGCATACTTTACAATCTTTAGGATAAATAACTCGAATAGCTGAAGTTCCACGTGGCGGTGAAATGCCTGCCTTCGTGATATCGTACGCCTTTGTCCTTTCGACAAGAACAGCGCAAAGTTTCGCTGAAGCGGTATAAGTTGTCGTCAATCTTGAGGCGACCTGCGATATTTGCATAAAGAAACTTTTATACGGGAAAGAAAGGGCGCGGAAGAGACTACGACCAATTTTCCCGCAGCGTGTCACATAACAGCACCCTTCGCTTTAGTATCCTTCGATTCCGACGCGTGTTTTCAAAGTGTCCAACAAATGCGCGCATAAATTTTGTGTGTATCGGAAACTTGAAACCTGTCAATGTTGTATATAATGAATTATGCACTTACGAAACTTTAATATTCACAGCATGTCAAGTGCATAGAAGAATGTAATATTATGCTCAAATCTTCTTCGTAACGTCAGCTTTAATGCACAACTTCGAGGATTTAGTAGTTTAGAGGATTTAGTTATATATATATATATATATATATATATATATATATATATAATATATATATATATATATATAATTTGGATATATATATAATAAGGATGTCTTGGCAAACTAACAAATGTTTTTTTCAAAAATATCTATTTAATCATAGGAAATATGATATAAGTTAGGATTGAATCAGTAAGTTAAGTAATTTGAGAATATTCTAGCAATTACGTATATTTTTTTTTAAAATAAGAATTTGTTATATTGATAGTAAACATTTATATAGATATAATATTTTTTGTACGACAACTTGTAAAATATTTATATAACATACTTCGTTAAAGTTGCAGATTTATTTTTTATTCTTATTCGAATAATCACGCAGATGTATTCTACATTGATATATTATTTATTTAGATTAATTTCAACAATGTATGTAAATAGGTTAAAATATAATAAAATTCCAAAGCTTATGTAGTTCAGTAGAAATTGTTGCCTACGCATCGTTGCATGCTTATAGAATTTTAGACCTTACACCCCTCTGATATGACGCATACTGTACATGCACAAGAGAGTCGTTTTATTGCGCATATGGGATGGTTTAACTAAATTACTTTCCGCGTAACCGCTGAAGCGGTATGACATAGCCGCATAGTTCACGGATCAAAGGTTACTGCCGAACATTCCCAGCCTTTCATGTGCCGCGCGGTAACTTTTCGTTAGACGAGCCAATTTTCCAGCCATCAGGATAATCGTTAATTTTGGTTTTCGTCGCAGTTTGCTGTTAACATTCGATGATTGTAATCTTCAGAGATATTTGGAAGTCACTTAATGCGAACGAATTTCATTACGTGATCCGCTTAAGTTTAATGCACGTTTTATCCATTTGCCTGTATAATTCTCCTTTAGAATTTGCGTGTTACGAGTTATTGACGATTTTGTATTATTTAAAAAATAATTGCAGTTTATAAGTGCTATATTGTTATTTTTACTAAATATTATACACAGTGCAAAAGAATATCACAAACGTTTGACGCTTTCACTTAAAGAATAATTGATTTGCTCTAAATAATAGATATATGTATAAAAGAAATCGCTTTCGATAAAATTTCTCCTATTAATACTACCGAAAAGTTTGGTAACATGTACATATACACACTTACATCTTTTTTTTTTTTTTATTATATCTATTTTATTATGCCGAAATTTTGGATAATCTTACACTATAGGCAGGTATAGCAATTCAGAAGTTCCGTCGATGGATCTATAATCGGTTTTGCTTTGAAACTATGAAAGGTCGGACGTTATTAAATTAAGGATCCAGTGTCTGCATCAAGGGATGCGGTTGTAATTCGTTGCACCAAAAAGTCATGAGACCATTGGTGGACCGATTGAAAAACTCAATATGCATACTAATAACGTTGAACTACGATGCTCCTGTAATGGTAGTTCAACCCCGCGGGGAGATAGCCACAACTCCCTGCTCCATCTGTGAACCAAACCACGATCTCTGGGGGATGTACCGCAAAGTACTGTGTGGTGAAAATTTCACGTAGATTTAAAATGCAGCGATTTCCGTCGGCTGAGTAACATCTTCTGAAGAAAAATATATTATCTATTAATATCGCAATATTTTGTTCAAAGCAGTAGAACACATACGCGTGAATGTAGGCGCACAAATGAGAGATAAAGGTATTATAAACTAAATGTAAATTATGTCAGATGTATATTAATATTATAAATTGTTTTAATAATTAATTCCAAGTCTATTCCCGGCAGATATACGTAAATATGATGGTTTTACATCAACGAATATGTTATGTGGTAGTTATATATCTGCAGTTTGTTAGATTTCCAACCGTAAAATAAATAGTTGATAAAATAATATATAATAATATGATAAAAAACTTAAATAAGGTTAGTAATGACGATGATTTTTATACATACTGTGTAAAACATACTGTATATAATAGAAAATTTGTAATTGTTATTTATACGATTTCAATTTGTATGTTCTTTAATATAGATATTAACTTTGTGATCGCTACTACTAGAAATACTTAAAAATATGTTCATATTGTGTGCACACGTTATACATTTATGTGTGGATCAAAAGTATGGTTGCGTCCGTGAAGAAAACGAATAAAAGTGGAATGCTCATAATGGACAAGAGTGAGACGAGTGGCGGTAAAGAAGAAGCACGTACGTATCAAGATAGGTTAGACGGGGTAGACGGGGGCTGAAAAGCCACTTCGATGATGTATCGCGTCGGAAAGCAAAGAAATCGGGGTAATAGGACTACTGAAGTACGTGAGTAAACTCGTATGTAGGTAAGGAGGCACAGTGCCGTGCGCAAAGGACAAGGAATACGAAGCGGAGAGAGTCCGATGGTTGTGTATGCAAGGTCACGGCGACAGGAAAAGGTCCTTGCACCTTTGCAAAGTCCAAATACCTCGATCAGGCAGCGAAGTTTGCAATAGGTGTTCCTCCGAGTACCTTTTGTTACGACATGAAAACAACACAATAATGTAATGTGTCACGTTCACTTTTCTGAGTTTAAGTATTGTCAAAGAATAACTTTTTCTTTTTTAGGATCAGTTCTTTAAATTTCTGCAAAAGTACCATAAAAAAATAAATATTGAAAATTTTGGAATACACGCACACACACTCGCGCGCACGCGCACTCATTCACTTTATGACTTTGACATATAAAATGTTACATGTGAAGAATCTTTTGATTTGCAAATAGCTTAATTATGTACGTTCTTACAAAAATTAATATTTTGCTACAAAAGAGCTAAATTGTATCATTTATTAAACTGATGTATTTGTATATTATTTTCTGTTTGAAATATGAATAATTGAGTCTATGAATATTTAATTTTATTGTATGTTATTAATTTGCAAGTCATTCTTACGTTGCTTTCCTCGTTGTATTGTAATAACATGTTAGTTATATATAATGTTTAATGATTGCTACATTTTATATGTGTGTCATGTGTATAATGATATTCTACATATTACACAATATGACACACGTCTAATAGAAACAGAAACAGAACGTAATATTATAAATAATATATGCGCAATGTTCTCGTATATATGAATATTTTAATGGTTACCACCATGGAGTTCGTGGAAGTGGTATGTTATTCGATAACAGTCACGACAAATGTGGCATAATTTGAAACAATATTTGCTTAAATTAAAATTGCTTAGTTCATTAGCATGCCTCATCATCAAATCGAAGTGTTCTATCACTTCTCGGAGGTTGGCGCTTTACTAAAATTCGGTTAGAGGAAGACTAACATGGATGTGAATGTGAAAAAAAAGAAAAGAAAAGCGCAAAAATGTTTTGCAGCAGATCAGCGCGTGACAAACACTATAGGATTTCATGTATATTTATGGAAGACAAATATATCGCAGTTGTAAAATTTCCTTTGACTCTACACAGAGTGCATTGCTCGACAAAGAGCACCCTTTGCGCGGACGCCATTAGGGAGGCTGAATGTCTTTCCGTAGACGATTCCGTGCGGATTCCTTTCATTTTGACTATTCTCTGTCACAGCTGTAAAATACCTTGAGCGTCTAGAGAAACTGATGAGCTTGCCATCAGTCAGTCTCACCAAACACTTGTTCAGGCAACGTCAAATGCTATGATTTGGAAAACAATGAAACATGTGACGTATAATGTTGGTTATTTGACTTCCATAATTTATTTTTGCGAAACAAAAGGAAATTTTAAGAAGAAAATAGTTGAAATATATAAAATTGAGAAACATTTTGTAATTGTAGATGATAATTTATTCTTATTTTGTATGTTCTATATAATATTATCTTTATCTTTTTAAAGTTGTAATGTTATTACAATATTTTAATTTGAACATAACATTTCTAGAAACTAATTTTCTTTTTTGATATTTAGAATATATGATTTGTGAATTTATTTAGATTGAAAGCGTAATACGTAAATATATGTAATTAAATTTTTATTTTAGTATTAAATTTAGTCTTCTTTATTCTTTTAGTATTGACAATTTATCTATTTCTAGGTAAAAATTAAGAGAAAAATAAAAATGATAACATTATTAGAACTTTTCATGTTTATTAATATTGAATTATCGAAATTGTTCTAAGTTATTGTCTAAATTTTATCATTGTATCACATATTTGCGCAATATATTTTCTTGGGCAAACTTAAATTTGCATATCGTATAAACATGATTGCACGACTTTTTACGATTCGCTTTTACGTCGTCTTCCTGAGAGTCTAAGTAAAAAGTTTGCGAACTAGCAAAGCATGAGTGACTCAACGTATTAGAAGTTCTTTCACGAATTGCTCTTTTCACGCGGTATGTATCGAGACTTCAAAATTTCCATTAATTTTTTAACAAAAATGATTGAGAGAGAAAAAAATCGTAAGATTCGTAGACACAGATTATCGATATAATAACAATATGAATTTTTTATCAAGATAGTAAATGTGTTTTGATGTTTTATTGGCTTTTGATACAATTGATGTTACAAAGAACCGTGTTACAATAACGCATGACGCTTTATGTAACTTTATACATGTATGTAAAATCGATTTATTTAACATTAAATGTTATACATTTAATAATTATAAACTTAGAAAATAATGCGGCCATGTGATTTTTAAACAGCGCTTTTATTTTTTTCTTTTGAATTCTATCTTGCATTCTGTTTCATTCTATCTTATCTTACACCGCCGCAAAGATGATTTTAACTTGTACCTCTCGTGTCGAGGTTGTGTAACTTTGGACAGGATTACCTACGCACAACGTCGCAGTTGCCATATAAGTTCATCTGAACTTTGATTAAGCTACATAGTTAGTTTCGATTAGTATCAAGATTCTTGATAGGCAAAATTTACATTACAACTTGGCCGCGTTTACTTACACGAGGTTTTGTACCGTGAGTTATTAAAGCGCTATTAAAAGTGTTGCAGGATCGTCTAGCCGCATTTCAATAACGTGTGCTGATGCAATGAATAAGCGATCATTTATTCAATCTGCATTATTATCTCATTTTAAATTATGTTAGATTTATTAAGCGTAGTAATATATAATAGATTAACGTTATATATTAATACGATAATACATAATAATATTTCTATGAACAATCGTGTGCGCGTATAACGGATTAATTAATTGTAAAGTCTTTTTCGTGCATTATTCCAAATTTTGCTAATAATTCTGGCGATTGATCGTGCAGCCGTGTGCTGGCATCAAGTATTCGTGATAATGAATTTAGCGCTGTTGTCGAAAAGTAGGGTCATAAAATAAATCTTGCTGGTGGTGCGCGTCGCTGAAGCATTTCATAGGCGTTTATTACGTGCTTTCATTAAAATCTTTATGAAATACAGCAGCACGATTTTAATGGAGAGAGTTACACAGTACGACCTCATGAAGCAATCAATAAATCCAAGAACACATGTTGCTTACACCGTTTATAAAGTTAGTTAAACTACACATCACGAAAAAATGGTTACGAATATATTTAAAATTTCAATAAATTATTTCTCTCCTTTTTCAATATTTTCTACAAAAGTAAAGTTAATTAAAAATTTTATAATTATAATATAATAACATGTAATCCTTGATTTAATATTGTAAATCTTCATTAAAGGGTAAAATCATAAATATATATAGTTTTTAAATGCTATGACACTTGCAATAGAATTTATTTTTCTGCAAAAGTAGAGTTAATTAAATTTCTGAAAAATAAATTTTAAAAATTATATTTGATGAAAGCCATTTTATTTTTTAATTATAAAGTTAATAAAAATAAAATTTATGTGCGAGAGATTATATTAAAACCCTTATATTACAGTGATTTTGTAATATGTGATATAAAATTTAAATATTCTGTTCTAATATTTGAGACATATTCGTGAAAATTATAGTTGTAAAAAATGTTCTTACTTAATCGGCTATATAGGTCGGCAGAGAAACGTAGAATTGATAGTGTCGCGATACGTTTGCTTACGAATATTGAGAGTCATTCAAACAAGTTTTCAAGGGAAAGGTGCACCAGTCGCACGAAGAGTACCGCGTATCCTGGGTACTCCAGTGCACGGACTCGAAGGTGGTAAACGAGGACGTTGAAATGCCGGTTGGTATGCGGAGTATTACCCTCCCATTTCCGTAATGTCATTCGTTGGGGCAAAGTGGCTTCGAACATCAAAAGGCGGAATATTTCCTGATGGGAAAGCGCGTCCGCTCCCGCTCGCAAAGATCTGCAAGGGGAACCCGTGCGCGCGGTCCTCGTATAAAAGAGGGGTTCCCTAATAAAAATAAACCCAGGGCATTCGTATTTTCATAAACTTTCCGCGCGCGTTCCACGTTCGAACGGATAGGCGCGCTAAAAGCGTCTGCGTTTTCTCGCGTGCCCATCCCTAACTGTGAAATGCTATCTCGAGCGGGCAAAGTTTTTCAGCATTTTTCAGCGACGTGGAGTGTTAGTAGAGAGAAGCCGGCTGCGGGTCGAGCCACATCAAACGAACTGTCTAACGAGCATTATATCTATATATCACGGGGCGAGAAGTGCGTGAGAGAGGCGCGCATCGTAGATCTCGGGATATAAATTGGAGAATGAATGGCCTTACGCAAAAGCGTTTCAAAAGGGCACGTCAAACGTGCGTCAGCTCCTCTACGAATTAACACTTTCCATGTTTTTGAGAGGTACGTCGCCGTAAATCGCGATGCGGTCGTGCGTTTTTTCCACCTTTCAAAAAAGCACGGAATATGAGATAAAGTTATGATTTTCGTTCTACGCGAGGATATAAACCTTCCTTGATTTTTAAAACTAAAATGCCTTTCGTGAATTAGATTTAATAAATTTTTTACTATAATTCTTATCTCATGATTTCTAAGAAATTGATAATCTATTTACTGATAAAGAGAATAACTTGGCACTTGAGTATATATTATAAAGAAACTTTATATACATCCATGAACATTCTCCGTAACGATAGATATCGCAAGTTTACAAGTTATAAGATTTTCATTTAATGTGAGCATCTTTCGAAACGCGCTATTGGTCGCAGAACACTTTCGCGTTTCTCGTGTGCTCTCCTTTGCCAGAACAAATGTAACGATTCTCCCGACCAAACTTTCTACTGATCGTAGCCGATCCTGATACATCTCAGCCCACCACCACCGTGACTCGTCGAACAGCGCAAACTATCCCTTACCACTTTTCTTTCCACCTGTTCCTATCCCTCTCCCTTTCCTCCCCTTCTCCCACGCCTCTCGCTTTCTGATCGTTTAACACATACTCGCACATATAGTACACGATGCAGAACGTATAAGGGGCTCACCACGACCGGCAAATTTACTGTAGTAATGAAACTATCAGGTGGCCTGAGTTATATTGGAGCTTTGCCGCAAGCCCGCTAGCCAATAGCCTGTGGCCACTATTTGTCTGGTTGCCGACTGTGCCGATTAAGATACTCGTGCGATTAAATCCTACTCTGTACTTTTCGATTCCGGCAACGCGTGTCGTTGAAAATAATTTCGATTAGATTGAATTGTGGCTGTGCCACTCATTTAAGCGGTTTTTCGCGAAAACAGTGATATTTCAGTGTAGTCAAATGAGATTCTGTGACTTCGAAACATTGGATTTTAGAATGATATTCAACAGTAGTTAAATAAACTGTTGTCGTATAAGCAAATTTTACACATAAAACAAAAACGCGTGTGTGTGTGTGTGTGTATATATATATATATATGTATATTAAAATAATTATAAATAACAACAAATGTATGTAGAAATTTTTTAATTTATTTTTAATTATGGTATCATTGACATTTACGACGATAATATATGTAATATACGTAAATTAAATTATCATAATATTACTTAATATATCGCTCTCTTTACGTTAAATTTTAATAAGGAAAAAAATAGCAATCTTTACGTTATAGAAACTTGATGTTTAACGTATCGCGTTGCAATAGTGCTGAGAATAAATCGTTATTCTCAACGAAAACCGATCGGTCCACCATTCCCGTGTTTCTTTTCACATCAGCGCTCGCCGATGTCACGGTACGGAGGAGCTAAGGAAGTCAACGTCTCGTGAAAGAATCGCGCACCATCCTGCCATTTCATGTCCTACCGGTCGTGTCGTTCTACCTTTTCGTCTTGAATAAGGTTGCGAAATTTACGGCCTACTTCCCCCAATGTAGCAGAGTATCGCGACGCTGTCCACCGGCAACGTCCATGCTGCCACTGATTCGATTGCTTTCTCATCCGAACGCCAATCCTCCCCGAGATCGTCGTTGCGGAATCATGCCGTTAATAATATACTGCCCGTTCCGTGCATCGGCGAGGCATATCGGTTTCGATCAGTGATCCTTAATGGTCCAACGACAAGCGAAAACGTATTCATCGGCATTTAGCTCTTTGTGCGAAAATACGGTGACAGGTGGGACACGCGACTCGATTTGATCGACAAGATCCGTCGCCAGTGTCGGAAGGGTCTAAAATAACGTTGGCACCCCGTTAAGCAAAGATAATAACGCTCGCGAGAGCAATAGCTTGGAACATTGGAAATGGTAATAGGTACGATGAAATCGGTAGCACAGAGAACTGGCGATATTGTATCCCACATGCGCCTGACCATTGGCAGACAAATTGAACGCACGGTTGCGGTGACGTTGTGACGCCGTGATGACTCGGAAATTACGAAGATCCGTTTGTATCGATATGATGGACGAGAAGGTAAATTATCCACTGATAAGTGGTCAGTACTCTACGCGTAATTTGCCATTGAAAAACCAAAGATATAATCGCTAGTGACCAATTAGAGATTACAAGCAATGTTAATGATTAATTGTGTAAAATATTGTTGATGATGCGACGATTTATCTCTGGAAAAAGTAAACAAGTGTTGTATTGCACCAAAATGTTACAAACGTATATATATCATTTATTAACAATGTATTATTACACTAATATAATTAATGTTAAGTGTTTAGAAATAAAAAAATATTTATTATTTATGTATAATATAATAAGACTACGTATGTTTTATTTAATTAAAATAAGATTTGAAAATGAAAATACAGATCTTAGATATACATATAATAACATTTTTCTTAAACACAGTTTGTAAGATGACAATAAATGTGTCAATGAAAATTATTTACTTTCACATGTTACAATATACAGAAGTTAAAAGTAAATTTTCAAGTTATATAAATAATGCAACATTTAATGTATTTCACTGTTGAACTTGAAAAAGTATGTTGCTCCATTTACATTTTATCGGACCATTGATTTATTCGACGATACCAGTATCTGTATTGGGTATATTGGGAATTAAATGGTTGAAGATTACATACCTATATGTGTATATGATACGATAGTAGATGCCACATATATGCTTATACAAGGACTGTACACATAGAAATCGCCTCGAGGTAGTCCATGCCACGTCGTACCACATAAACCGCTGATAAGGCGACTCTGTGGCAACCCTATTGGCCTGTCCTCCTTTCTGTAAAGAAGTCTGCAGCCAATGTATTATATACAGACAATGAGGAGTGTAGATACATACTGTACATCAACTCTGTATCTACAAGTGTATTTTGCAATCTCTTGAAACTGTTACGATTCAAGCTCACTTTTATTATTATGACTCAAACGAATATATTTGTTAAATTTGCTACATTGACGTATTTCTTCATTATCATTTTATGATTTCAATCATTCGTTTTAAAAACATTCACATCCACTTTTCGCAGTAGAACTGTATTTATGATTATATTTGTATTAATGAAATTTCAGATGAATTGTTGAGCAAATTACGAACGACGAAATTTCGCACATTTATTTCAATGCGCGTGACAATAACATTGCACACGATTGATTTAATAATAATAAATGCGGTGGCACGCATTTCGGTCCGATAATTAGGCAAACATGTGTAAATTGTTACTTTTAAAACAAATTACAACAAATTATAGAGAAAATAGTCTGAAAATATTCACAATAATAAACATATGTTATTATATTGACTTTAATCTATAAAAAGTTCATGTTTTACATTTTTATCTGTTAATTCATTATAACATATGATTAAATTAATAATACATTTATTAAAGAAAAATTAATTACAGTTTGTCATGAACTAATTTTTTAGTATAATTCATAAATGAAAGAGAAATTAATTTACACATTTATGTAGTATATTTGTGTAAAAGTTATTATGTATTAAATCTCAGGGTAATATTTGTACATAAATTCAGATAGAGACTTTATTTTATTTTGTACTTTTATTATGAATATATATATAAAACTTTATTTTTAATAAATTTAAAGTTTATATTTCTTTATCTTTAATACAATTTATAAAATCTTTTCATTAATGACATGTAATTTTATAATATTTTATTAAAAATAATCTTGAAATGTCGTACGACAAATAAGAATGCTGAAAAATAAATTTACAACGTTTACATTTCAAACACGAAGGTCTCTTACCAAAACAATTTTCGTAAAAAGCCACGTACACGTAAACAGCATGCGAGGAAGCAACTTCCCTCGGATAGCCCATAAAAACTTTATGAAGCACGTCAATTCCATCTACCCACCGTCACCGTGTCGTACCGAAAAAATAGGCGCTTGCCGAAAGTCGATCGTGGGATTTCCTACGGTAAAAGTTTCCTATTCAGACTGCAAGCTGTTAGCGTAGTGAGTGAGGATGGCTCCACGTCTGGATAGCCTCCGTTCGTCCGCTTGAAAAACCAAGAATGTCCTTCGCTATAAGGTCGGCAATGATCCGGCAAACTCGCGGCAGTATTACGAGTTTGGAGAATTTTGATCGTGACCGCACGAGCGAAAGTTTCAATCATGTTTTTCCGCAGCGCAACTTCGTGAGCTCCTCCGATCACATGTGTGTACCTTATCCGGAAAAGCATTCTGCTCGCGCCACTCTTTCAAGTTTCGCTCTTTTACAATTTACATGTAAAATTAAAAACGCATATGGATTATTTGCTACACATATCTTATCTATCTTCTTCGTTATTCGCATAATAATTTCTGAATATTAGCGAATTAATAAAAAAGTAAAGGCGACACACACACACACACTTTCTGAATAATTTTTTGATTGATTCTTTTGTATTTTTTAAATGCATTTTTTATTTTTTGGCGCAGAGGAAGTTTCTCAACGAAAGACGTGAAACGTTTTGTCTCCACTGGCGCGCGAACTTTTCGTTTTTTTTTTGTGCGGCTATATGTATATGCAGGTAAACGCGGCGGCATCAAATATTCACCAACTTGACATCCGTCTGCCAGTTATCCGCATTGCCCGGAGGACAATCGGGACCGATCCTCTCGCTTGATCGCGTTGTACGACCTCCCGGGGAATTATTTCTCTGTCTTCTTACAGTCTCGGCTGTAATCCTGTGTGGTCGACGTGAAACGTTGTGAAACAATAAAGTATTCGTCGCAGTCTACCGCGGTATTCCCACAGAAACTTATTAGCGTACAATTGTGGTGTCGAGGCGAGAATGTGCGCGCCGGGCATACGTACAATTCATACGACGGATACATCCTCCCGCTGGCAACGAAACATACACCGTTGTGTTATACTGCTGGTGTAGTTGCGCCAGGCGCGTACGATGGTACGTGTTCGGTATCACGACTCTGGGATAACTGCCGGGATACTTATACAAATTGAGACGTGAAAGAGATATTGTCCCTCGACGGCAAGCCCGTTTTTCCATCTTGCCGCCCCCCTTATTCCTCCGTTTCTATTCCTTCCGCAGTTTTCGTCTACCTCGTCTCCTCTCGTACGTTCTGGGAATACGTTATCGTGTGCGCGAATAAACAAAACGGCAGTAATCTCCGCACGCAACCCGACGAACACCCCTCTCTTTATCGTAGAAACGCCCGTTTACCCGTTTCAATATCAGCTCGCTAAACGAGATCTCAAAGGAGGCACCGGTCTAGGAGGTACCCACGAATTTCCCCGAGCGCTCTGCGAGATTCCATTACAAGATGGTACGCGGCGGGGGCTGCGTTTACGCTCCACTGGCACGCAGATGCGTCAATCAGACCAGCAGGGAATTCGGCTGGTTGGTATTGAGTCGCGATAATCGAAAATGTTCGTGTACCCTTCGGCCAAAACGATTGTCAATCAGATTGATCGATAGATAAGGACCATTCGCATCCGCGACTTCTCCACGAATCTTCTGAAATTCGATTTTATGCGCGGGGTGCAGCTTCACTGGACGTGGTCATCACGTTAAAACTGCCCGGCGTTGACAATTAGTTTATGAATGTCGGTGACAGATAAAAACGCGGGTGATTGATCGAGATAGATTACGGATATCGCTTCGAGTATTAAGCAATGCATGGATATTTCGGTGCTAATTTTCCGCGTGGTCCGATTTTTTTCAATATATTAGAATTAGATGTTATGAAGCTTGAAATTATCGTATTTAATTATATAGTGTATTTCTCATTAATATAAATATTGAAATTAATGTTCTTAATCAATTTTTTAATTATGATTGAAAGTATATTATAAATTATCTTAGGCTACTATATATTTTATTTGTTGGTTAATAAATCCTTGTAATATTATATCGAAGAATTATATATAGATTATTATTGGGTGGCATTTTTCCAATGTTATGAGAATTATTTGATGCATCGCTAACAGTATTGCAAACGGAAGAAATTTCACGTTTTACGAAACCGCTGAATGTATTCTCCTGTTTCGTATCAGGCAAAACCGGAATAATCGAGGATGACGATGGTATAGCTCAACGTGATAACGGAGGATACGTCAGAATGACCATCCATTGCATTAGTTGCCATTGATAAACTAGCTCTGCACGTGACATTATATGAGTTGGCATCACGGCGAAATCCATTGTTTAGACCGTATGATAAAGTTCTGCAATTCTCGCCGACAGTTATAATGGTGATTGCTTCGAACGACAAGCGTTAGAGACAAAACCTACAAGAATAACACGATGTAGTATGTGAAATCTCGGAGTAGTTTTGTGTCGCTGGAAGAAAATGCACTTGTCAAAAAATACGTTTGTACACTTTAAAGGATCTTTCCATCCAAATTATAATCGCTCGAATAGCAAAAATAAATAATAATAAAAACTAAAAACTAAAAAACTTTATCGATACATGTGTTACATAAAAAGACCGTTTTATGAATAGAAAAAACATATTTACAACTAAATATTGCTTATTTTGAACTGTAAAGACGAGATCTTTTGCACATCTTATTAAAAGATAAATATTTTATTTTATATAGAGAGACGCAAAATTGAATTCACGCAAAATTAAAAAAGAAAGAATTTTTCCTTTTTTTTATAACAATTGGTTTTTAGTTCCATTAAATTAAAGCTAAAAGATAATTCAAGTTAAAATAATTTTACCAGGGCCATTAATTTTTATAATTTTGTGTTTCTAATTATTTTTAATTATTTTAATTCTTAATTAATTTTTTAAATTTTTAATTAATTTTTATATTAGATTATATATATACATAAACAAATAAATCAAAAAGCTAATTACAAAAATATGTTTTTACGTAAATATGTTTGCGTACATATTGATCACTTTAATTAAATCAATACATGAGATTTTATATTAAATAGAAGAAAAGAGAGAAAAAAAAACGAGAAAAGGAAGGTATATATTTTTCGAGATGTAGATCATTGATACATTTACTCGTTAATCTGAATCGTGTTTAGCTTTTCATTTTGCTGTGTATTGAAATAAATCTGCATCATTATCTGTTCCTTAAGCCGAGAGATACAAAATCCATCCGTTATCTGAACTTCGTTAATAAACGATTCTATTTGAACGTGCATTGGAACGCGTTTAGTGAATCCTTTCCACGTCTTCCTATTTCAGCCAGTGGTCGTCGAGCGATCGTTATCCCCGAACCTGCCTGCCGCGTTTCTCGCGTAATTAGCGGGACCACGTGCGAGCAAAACTTGGCCCATAAATTTCGGGAAATGGAAATGGCGTCACGTCCGATCTCTCTCGCGATCTTTCCATCTTTCTCTTTGCGTTCTATCCCCGCCTGCCCGACGTATTAAACGTTATTCTCCTCTCTAGAATGTCTCTTTCTGCGGCTACGGTGAAATCAGAAGATGCTACCCACGCTGATCACGTACCGCGCGCTGAGGCCAATCTGTTCTCCCCTGCCGTCACGTTTGACAGTTTATGTCACTCGCGTTGCGCCCTGTCTATAGGCGATCTACCTTTTCAACTTGGGGTAAGATGTCAATCATGTTTCAACTCATAGATTTTGTCGCTGGAACTCGAGTTTTTGGCACTTTATAATTGTATCTGGTACATCATGGCGTTTTGATGAATTATAATGTTCCCAACGAAAAACGAGTCTATTACTGCTATCTGGGTTACGAAATTATAGCTGTATTGTTCATATATATATTGAAAAATATTAATTGACATTTCGATATAGCAACGTTAATAAAAATATTTGACGTAGCAGAATGGTCAGTGAGAACATTACAGTCATCGTTAGGTATTAATCATTGAACGCTTTATAAATATGACTGAGATAAATACTAGCCTTTTCTGAGTTTCTCTCATCAAATTCACATTCGTGAATATGTCGAAATATTTGCGTTACCAGTTCGACGAGCAGAGAGATACTATCCCGCTCTCCCGTGCGAGCGGACAAAAGTGGCGTGCGATCAGATCGGTCTGTTTCAGGTTTAGAGGTCGGCTTCAAAAATGACTCGCGTGCCTGTTAGAGGGTTTTCAAGCGGACGACAAACACGTGGCTACACGCGACACTCGGCCACGCCGTGATTTCAAACCGTTAACAGCCGGCCGTCGAATAGCGCCGATGCAAACGCCAACAGATTAATGCTAATTTACTCGATATTTACGCTTCTCCTCGACACTGTGGCGGGGCAACATATTTCCATTGTTTTACTACGGCGTGTCAATATTGAATAGCGCGCAGCGATAGACGATCGGGATATTTACTATAGCGTTACCTACGCGTAAGCCTCACAACGCGAGCATGCCATATGAAACTGATAGATTGTTCGATTATTAAACATAAAATTTGAAGCTTTAGACTAAAGCAAATATAAAAAAGTGCCTCTCTTCGTTCTGAAATATATCAGCAAATAGAATGACTTTATGTTTATTGACAAACATCTTTTTGTATTTTTAACTGCGCTCCTCCTGCCTTGAAGGCTACATTCAATTGCATTTTATTATTTAAATAAATTTATCTGTCAATATGTGTACAGATACAATGTTATTAAATCATTTTATTGATGTTTATTAAGCGAATTTAAATTGTGATATATGAATCGAAGTAGTATAACATGATTTTCCAGAAATCCTTAAATTTTTCGACCCTGAGGAAATCAAGCGCCACCAGAGATACAGCAAAATATTATAACGAAGGTGTGTCAACATAGTCAATTTTTGGTGAATAATTCAAAAAAAGATAGAGAGGAGAGAGAGAGAGAGAGAGAGAGAGAGAGAGAGAGAGAGAGAATGAGTGAGAACAAGGAAGATAAAGTCAGAAAGGTAGAGAAAACAAAATACGATGTTAAATTCACGTACGAAAAATGAAATGGAATATAGTATAAAAATCTCTAGAGAATGGAGCTGATTCGTATATTTTATATAAACTGAAAATCTTTTCTAAATATGTGTGTAACATTAAACAATTGCGATATGGAGAATAAGGAATTATACACATATACAACTTTTATAAATAACATTAAATAAAGGAATAAATAATTAATAATAAAATTAATTAGATATCATTAAAATATTTATTTAAAAATAGAAGATGCATTCTATATATCTTTTTATTAAGATATAATTTTAATTTGTATACTAAGATCTATAGGGAAATTGCGATCTCGGCGTCATTTATTAAATGATTACATAATTACGTAACATAAACATTTGTTCTAATAATAATCAAGATAATGTATGCAATGTTTGGATCCTCTGCATACCATTACCTAAAATTGCATGAAGAGTTATGTGTTCTTAATTATACAGGTTTACATACCTTTATTATTTTTAATATAAGCTTTAACAATTTATTTCGATGAAGTTATTATTGTTCATCTTTAATATGAAATATTTTTTAATTATCTACTTGATAATATAATAAATGCATGGTGATTTTACATTATATAATGAAACGAGTTTCACGTATATCTAAAATATATAAAAAAACCTTTAATAGCTTTTTTTACGAACTGCATACATTTTAATATTTTTTTTATTTTTTACAGGTACGGTATAGAAGCAATTTTGTAGATTAATATTTATCGTAAACTTATTGTGTATAGCTATGTGATACATATATTTTAAAGCATAGATTTTTGAAAATACATGCATACATTTTGTGACATTTGAGCAATTTTATATCGTTTATCTTATTCGATTTGTCTTAAACTTTTTTTATTCCATACTTGATATGAGCGATGAATGATACAAATTATCCGTTTATTAAATCGTAATGTACAAACAAGTATCATTGTCTGTAATCAGATGATGAAAAATTTCTTATTTCACGAAATTGGGACGTAAAGAATGGAGATAGGATCCATCGTTTGTTTTCTCAAGAATTTAAGCAATCTGGAGCATTCGGAATCGCTGACCTATGTTCGTACAATTCCGTTCTACTTAGTTCAGAGCAGTCGGCCGTACAATTGTCAATAGAAGTTTGAAAGCACACAAATTGATGACGATTGGATGTAATATAAAAAGAGAATTTAATTAAATTAGATGAGATCTGTAAATGAAATTTTATTTATCCATAGTATATTATAATTTTTTTAATTTCGCTAATCTTGGAGTGCACCTTTTATTACCGTATTATTATTACTTTAAATTTTAGTATATTTTATTATACAATGTTGTATTTATATTATATTAAATGACGATTTTTCTATTTTTAATAAATAATTTTTGAAAAAGATATTTTGAACTCCATACATCAAATTACATATGGGAAAGGGAAGTTGCAATTTTTATATCACTCAACGTATCGTTCTATTTTCTTTCTATTTATGTACAGTTGCCTACAGTTTTCAACTGTGAATTAATGATTCACTTTTTCATAAACAGGAGATTTCCTCCCGTATGGTAGTGCGTGCATCCTTCGCAGCCATTAATTCAAGGTTGATAATCTCTTACATCATTTCTCAAGCCGTCTCGCTACGAAATGCCATGGTGAATACTTGCGTATATCGTGAGTGTACATATCTTTGTCGCGTGTCTCTGGAGATTTTTCCAGCTGGGGATGAAATGCGGCTCGCAATTAGATCTACCTAGCGCGGCATATTTGCGGTACTGCGCGCAAGATACTTTCCACCCACGCAATTTACATCTCTTCCCAGCTTCCCCTTTTCCTCTGAGAGTACTTTCGTAGGAATTATTATTCGTATTCATGCGTTACTTTGTCGTGTTTAGGTTTATTGACACAAAATATTGGTAAGACGTGATTCATTCAGTAGATTTGACAAAATCTGTACTTACATAATTTTGTTTCGGCAATTTTATCTTGCCACGTTAATGCTGCGCATGAAACTCACCGATACATATGACGCCGTGTTAGCATCAACTGCTACTGTCTGCCAACCCAATTATTCCGTAATCAGTCAACCAATGGGGCACAGGCTGTCTGCTTCGTACTGTACGTTTATTACAGATCATAAACATAATTTAATTACATCGGTAATCTTATTCAATGCTTGATCGATTAAGATTACTAGTCTTTGATGCAAACATTAATATATTTTTTGCAATAATATAACAAGACATTTTTATTAACCATTATTCGTGAAGTTTTTACTTGTATATGAAATATCCCAAAATAAAAAAAAAAATTTACAATACGCAATCGACATTTGAAACTTTTTGAAATAATTGCTAATGTAAAACTAAATGTAGCTTATGTATTAATATTGAATAGTTTATTATGAAAACTTTAAAGCTGCAAGTCATATTGAGAGTTCTATATGATAAAGTCATTAAAAAAAAATTATTATTATTTTTAGAACACGCTGTGTAAAAGTTACAATATAAATATTTTTGATGTAAATTTATTATGTACTACAATATTTTTATAAAGTTAATACAGCAAATTTTTAAGAATTTTATGTGAGAGGCAACTACTTATTTTCAAAAGAAACGTTTTAAAACGTTGGCGAAAGAAGCTTTTTATTTTAGTAGAATAATTTTCGTTTAAACGTTTGTTTAATCTGGTATTGCAACTTTAATGAAGAAAAATCTCATGTTGCATATCCTTTAGATAGCATCATAACCTGGTATCAGACCAACTAGTTTAATCTGTTTAAGGGTGATATATCATTGCTAACGCTTATTCCACTGTCTGTCAGTTCTTCCAGTGCAAAAGAACAATGCTGAGATTTATATGGAAATTTGCCGTTCCTCTTATATTTCATGTATTTTAGTTGGAGATCTCTGGGGTAAAAAAATGTACCTATACAGCATATGTCGTCTCTTCAAGCTCGGATCGTGAGCATTTTTATTCGCCATTCGATTTGCATTGTAGATTTAACCGGAAAAAGCATGTAGAAATTTTTTAGATAGAACTTTAGTTACATAATATGCAACATCAACGCCAAGATTATGAGATTGTCATATATATAATATATCGGTTTTGCATTAACGATTTCCATGTTAATTTTCACGGAACTTCAAATTTGTTGAACTTTTGTGTATCACAGTTCTTATGCAATTTAATAAAATAGAATGAAATAAAATTTAATAAAAGAACGTCCCGTTGTTTTACTCGCGCGATAAATGTCAAACAGTTACGATTAATCAAACTGTTTCAAATTAATTCGCTTCCACACGAAATCGCGCGAAACGACGTATTGCATATAAGAATTGTAGAATTTCGCGTTGAATCTATAGTTGCAGAAGCAGAGCTTCACCGCCGTTGCTTGGCGGTTGGTTAAGTAACGAGCGGTGCATATTTAGCCGCGGCTTCTCTGCAGAGACATGCAAATGTACAGCGATGGCTCCTCTCGGTTGGTTGCCTCCATACTACGTGAAATATACTCCGCTTCATGCTTAATCAAGATTTTGCCGGCCATTATACTCCAGAGTACCATTCTTCATAAAGTTTTGCATTTTGACAAATCTGTGACGTGTAAAGAGAGTATAATATTTTTACATAATTTTTTTTAACTCTCATTTCTTACTATTACTAACATATTTAAGTTGTGTATGTAATATATCAATTTATTCATTTATTATTTAATACACGAATTCAATATGGCTTATATTATTTTAATTTAATTATTACATAAACAATACATTATTTTTTTAATTAAATGCTTTATTTTTTAATATGAATTGTTGAAAATATGATTATAAGAAAAATTAAATATTTATTTTTTGAAACCGAAAATTTAAATTTATCTTTTAGTTTTATTATATTTAAAAAATTTTTGTTTATTTATGTATATTTATGAATAAATTATTAATATACAGAAAAATCGTTATTGATTCAATAAAATGTGTAGTTGCGGTAGGCTGTCAACTACAGATATACTCAATACAATAATATTTACTGTTCATGCAAGTACAATGTTGATATTGCAATAGCATATGCCATATATTATTGTATTGAGTATATTTGTAATTGGCAGCCCACAATTACACATTTTGTTCAATCAATTTTCTCCGTTCTAAATTATTTTTATATTAACTTTTAAGTGTAATTTAAGCCTAAAAGATTAAAAAAATAAAAATCAGATTATTAGTTGTCATTATACACCTGTAAACTTTTTTATTTACGCAGTAATATGTGTATACACGCATTTTTATTACTATTACTTTATACTATTGCAAATAGGATATCCGCAACACCCTGGGTATTCTTTTGTTTTATCTTCATGATATCCGATTTGTGTCCCTGGGGGGCAGTTAGCAACAGGACATCTAAAATTTATACAAAATTAACCTCTGATTTCTAAACTTTCTAAAACACTAAACTTCACATTGCTTTTACTCACGCTTTAAGTGTTATGTCTTTCGCTGACAAACATTGCACTTCACAACATTCACAAGGATTACCACCCATCATATTTTCGGGACAGTTTACTGTGTAAACATAAAAAAACGTAATTATATTAAATTATGTATAACATAGAACAGGTAATGCCAATTACGTTAAATAAAAAATATCGTTTCTTAATATCGAAAAATATCCACATAAAACATTCTCATTTCTTACATAAAATATCCCGTTTTTTTTTTGTAAATAAAATAATTTTTAATTTGTTACAAATGTAACATAATTAATTCTCAGAAATATATAATTTTACGAAAGTACACATATAAAGGTTATGACTAATTAATTGAATTACAGATTACATGTTATATATAATGTATATTCTATTAAAATTAAACAATCTTCCTTTGAAATATTTTATTTAATTGCTATATTATCTTAAATAATAGACATAAATATAAATATATAATCAATACGTACCATATTTTGGATTTTGGGTACTAAAATGAATTAAGATAAGAAATATGCACAATGATCCGAAGTGTTTCATCTTGCTGGATTACGTTGAATGAGACGAGCGCAGCTTGAATTACGAAAGTTTTCAATATATATTCACAAAACATCTGTTTTCAACTTTGACCTAAAAAGATTAGATAACGAATAAAAATGTGTGAATCAATTTGATTCAGCATTAAAGTTTTGAATCAAATTGAATCAAATCAAATTAAATTATCATAATTTTTAATTAACGATATAATTACTGTTACGTGAAATTTTAATATGTCATAGAAGAATGATTTCTAGATAAACCTATTATTTATTATACAATATAAATTATCTTAAATATATACATGTAGATATTTAATGAAAAACTGATAAAATATGTTTTATTTAAGAAGACATTTCTTATTTTAATAACATATATGGATGTACAACTTTATTTATTAGTGAAAAATGATTTTATAAGATTTTTAATATATTTAATATAACTTGTAATTCAATCTTTTAAATTTTTTAATGATTTAGATTCAAATAAAGATTTAAGTTTCAATTGAATTTTATCGATTAAAACTTCCATTTATGTTTACTATATATTTACATACAAATACCTGTTACATTATTAATATTAATAATTATTTTTATTTTCTTGATAATTAAAAGTTTAATGAAATGTTTGTTAAAACAAAAGTATAAAATTAATTAACAGAGATACTTATTATTGAATTATGATTATTTATTTTTGATAAAGTTTTATTTTTATCAGAAATAAATTATTGTACATACGCGTATACTTTAGATATTTGTACATACATTGATACTTTATTTACAATTGACATGTAACTCATAATGGTTTTATACATATATTTGTAACGTAGAAATTTATATTACATTTTTAAAATCTTATTTATTTTTACTGCACCGCGGACAACAAACAGGATATTCAGAATTACGATCTCCAAGATGTTGTCCTGCATTCTTCTGACAGTTACATCTAAAAGAAATAATTATGATGTAATATTAGTTTTATGTTAATAATTAAACAATGCATTTTTTAACATAAAAGTGTAATATTATATATTTTTTGAACTTACTCTTCTATTGTATATTTATTTTGTGATGTACATTTTACTTTTACACATCTTTGCCGATCTGCTTGAGGAAGTACCTCACTAAGACAGTTTTCTGTAAAATGTTTATGATAAATTAATATAAAATTTAACTATTATAAATACGTATACAATAGATGACACACACAATTTTAGGAACGTGTACAAATAAAAAATATTAGAGTATGCATACAAAATTAAATTAGACTTAAAAGTTAGATTTAAATATTCTACTGTAACAATTTTTGTTGAACAACTAAAGAGCAAAGTTAGGCTAATAATAAATATAAGCACATAAGACAATTTCTGTTAAATTGTTCTAAGTTATTTTAAAATTATGTACCATATTGTGGGACTTGCACTGAAAAACACACAAATAACAGAAGAATAAGGAGAAACGCAAAATGTTTCATTGTGCAATATGTTGTTACACGGAAAAGAACAAACTGTTATGAAGGATTCTAATATCGAACTAAATTTATAGAGTACCTCACATCATAAGTGCAAGGTCAAGAATAAAGATAAAGCTTTTTCAAAACTGTTTACGTACGTCTTATGCTTGGTTATTGCTTTCTCATGTAATTTTTTATAATCTTATTTACATAATTTATTAGTTTCTTACTGCGCTCTAAGAAAATACTAACAAGTAAGTTATGCAATCTAAATGAGATAAAAAAATAATGACAAATTGTAACAATTTATGTATACCTTATGTGAGATATGTATTTTATTATGAGATTATTAAAATTACCGAAGTTTTATATTTGTTAAACTGTTAAAGTATCAACATGAATAATTATAAATATTTTTTAAAAATAATTTACTACATATCTACAGTTTTACTGATTTAATTTTGATTTAATTTTTTTCACGCATATTGAAAATGGTTTTTTAAATTAAAAGTTTATAATTAATTAAAACAAACAAGACTCATTTAATAAACTTATTGTTTAATTTAAATAAACTGCGTTTTTAAACAATTTTGTTCGTTTTTACCTGATTATTAGAATTACTATCGATAGTAATATTATTGTTATAATTTTTTTATATCAGGTAAGCAGATTAAGTTAGATAATATTAAATAAAGAAAGTTCGTAAATAGTATTCTCAAGGGGAGTATTTTGGAGTTGGTCACATAAGAAGATACGCAAAAGCGAACGCACTCAGAACTGCTGCGTATCATGGATATGTTGTTGAGGTAGGTGAGTCCATTCCCAGGGCTTTGTTAAACGGGATTGGTACCGACTCTAGGGACATGCCAAGATATCTATTATGTCAAGAGCGGACGAAATGAGCTTCTTGAGACTTTCGTTTCGTTCGTCCGACGAACCGATCATTCAATAAGATTCACCTTCGACGACGAATCTTGATTTGCAAAATAAATTTAGTGATTGTTTTGAATAAAATTTTAATTTTTTATTAGTTAACATTTGTATTAAAATATTGATATATTTGTCACGAAATGGTACCGTTATATAACTAATGACGCAAAACGTATTGCATAAGAAGTTGAAAAGTCAATAAGTTATCAATAGTACAGTTGTATATAAAATGATAAAATATATTGCAACTTTAAATTTAAATTTGATAAGTTTTGAATTCAAACGTGTGCACAATTTGCAACTGTTTTTACTCAGGACAGACTGATATATGTTTTTTTTTTTTGTGAAATATTTTATCGCAAAGTAATTCCTTCAAAATAAATGTTTCTTATTTAGACTAAACGTTTAGCCTAGATTTACTCTAGTTTAACATAAACAGTTGCTTAAATTAACAGAATTCTGCTATTTTATGGATATATATAATAAATTTTAAATTAAAAAAAAATAGATTTTAAAAATAATACACGTTCAACGTATAACTGCATCTACTTCTAGAAAGAAATGTTCAATTTATTATAGCAGACGATGAAATATTCAAATGAATTGGAAAAAATGTCAAAGTTTAGAAATATTTCCTGCGATAGCTGTAGCTTCAAGTAATAAAATTTTATTGTACTTTTTTATTGAATCTTCTCCGTTCTTTGTTGTGTAATTTATAGTTACGTGCTTCTCGTGCTTAATTAATGCATATGCATGTTATTAATACAAATATGTTTTTTTTTAATTGCTTATGAATATTTAATGGTGCCAAATGGAAAATGAGATGTCCATGTTTTAAAACAAGAAATCAATTCATGCAGGTCGCGTATGAATTTAGAATGAAGGGAGTAAAATCCATCGCAAAATCCGGCGCACAACAGGGTCGTAAATAATCAACGGCTCTTCGATCCGACAACAATATTGTAACATCGGGACTACTGTTGCCGATAACGTGCGATTGACAGGTCAGTCTCTATCGGCATATATCCTATCTTCGTCTCCGTGACAGGTGCCGGGTTACACTGAAAGCGCGCGATTCGTATAACGTGAAGATCCCCGACGTCCACGAGCGTGTAATAATTTTCGCTCCTCAACTGCAATAACTCGTCACCGTCATTGATACTCGAGAAAAACAAATTCGTATTATTTTCCTTTAGAACTTGTTCCGGTAATATGGCCGCGTATCTTTTCATTGTTTTCTCCGCATCCTTCGCCGCTTGATGAGCTTTCTGCAAAAAGGTTTGCATGAATGACTGCGCTAGCGAATCGGCGTAGTAATAAATGTGGGTTACACCAGAATGGCCACGTCCATCGATTGGATAATTTAAAATACAGTGTTCTAATTGATGAATACAAGAGAAAAGGTATAGCAGCAATCACTTATAAATGGCTGTGATCAATCCGAACGTGGCCATTTTGGACGCTTCCAATAAATGTAGGTTGCACGTCAAAAGTTGCACGCATCTATTACAAAATGTACACCGCATCGAAAGTCTTTCTCTCTTCTCTGTTCGCATCTGACCAGTAATATCATCGACTTTTCAGAAAGCGATATTTCAATATTTTAACTTTATTTAGTTGCGAGCAATAAAAAAGAAAGTAGGCTGTCACTGCCGTGTTCTTACCGCGATCTCCGATTCGTCCTGTTTATCTTCGGCGAGCCTTCGCCATTTCAGAAAGGCAGCCTTATGCGCATTCCTCGCTTTTTCGTATTCCGGGTAAACGTCAGTGGCGAGGCTCTTGTATCCGAATGCGCCAGCTGCGTTGGTATTGCCGTCTTTCCCGTAAGAGCTACCGCCGAGGAACCAGACGGTGTATCGTTGCAAAATTGGATATTGCTTCGTACGCATGTACCAATATAAGGAGAAGCGAAGGGCAAGCTCTTGATTGGGTCCACCCTTCCCAGGATGCTCGCCGAGATGAACGGTCGGTCGACCACCTAGCAAAAGGCACAGTCCCAGACCCCATTTGTCCTTCGTGGGAAACATCTCCCATACCTCCCGGTCGGTCAGAGGGCATACCGGACTCTCCTTCATCTGCTCGTACATCTCCAACTTGGTAATTTTGTTCTCAACCGCCAGGATCATTAGCGACGCGATCTTCACATACTCCTGCGCGAATTCCTCGACGGTTCCGCCACAGGTGAAGTTTAATTTCAAAGGAGACAGTCCAAGTTTAAGGACTTTCGTTGCCATACATTCTACAGCGTCGGCGTTGCATGCGATCACATATTGCTGCACAAATTTATATCTCTTCTTTTCGTCTAATTGGGCGTCCGCTGCTGTCGTTCGAGGATTGGATTCCCCTAACAATTCGCGTACACTCTGCGATACTTTGTCGATAAGTCTGTACTTCGTCAGAATAGCTAGAGCCCTTTGATCCTTCGGATCGTAAACGCATGGACCACCGCCCAATTGCTCCGGTGGTTCTGCTGATATGTTAGATGTGAAAAGAGTAATGATTTTAGCCGGATACGCCAGACGCGCCAGATCACCGCCTAAAATTTTTTTATTATACGAATTAAACATAAAAAAAAGTAATTATATATTACAAGAAAATTGTAATAATATCTAAAATAGAATATTATGGAACTTTCATCCGTACATACGCTTTTTTTCTTAAAATATTAAATTCTTAAAATATTAATGTTAATCTATTGCTAGCGAAAAATAGGACATTTTACATTGATGCAAATTAATTTTCACAATTGTAGTTTTAAATGCAATATGAAACTGACAAAATTAATTTTATATTACATTTGTTTATCTAATAGGATTACGTTTACTTACATGTTCTTTTCAAAGAAATGCTGATGAGATACATGAGTTAAAGTTTCGCGAAGTGGTTAATGAAATTTTCTTGCACCTAACTACTTACCTCTTATCGCAGAAAGTTTATTTCTCACGATATTGATCTCTTCAAGAGTTGCATTAGTAGCTTTTAACCTGTTGAGAATTCTTAACTTATCTCTCAATGTAATTGTATCATGCGGGCAGCACAGAAGGTCGTCTAGCTTTTGAGACAGCATAACTATCAATAGATCGCGTTTTTTCAGTCGCTTACAATAATTCGTGATTGTCTGTGTAATCTCAATTGTCTTTTCATCCGGTTCTCCTTCCGTCCCGGCTTCGACGAAAGTTATACAACTGTCTAGCGTTGGAAGAGCTTCCGTGAAGGTCGACATCGTAGAGATCGATTTGCGTGGTACTACAATAAATCCCTTTTTCAGTTGTTTTCCAACCATTCTTTCGAATGCCGTGCTCATCATAACTGCTTCCTTGCCCCAGCCAACAATATGCAAGTTATTATTTATTTTGTACTTGACGTTATTAATTATTAGTGTTGTACGACCATCATATTTAATCTTTTTAGGAATAATTATTGACGGGTTAATGCATTTTATACCGGCTTCAATAATAGTACTGAGATCTTGGCGAATCTGTAGTTGTTAAAAATTTTGATTTAAAAATTAGAATAATTTTTTTGTTAAAATATATACACATATATACATATATATATCACGTTTTAGCAAATAAACGTTTATTGGATTACTGTAATATTGTTGCATTTTATAAATTTTTAATTAGCTAAAACTGGTACGTAGAATTTCTGAATATACAATTTCAAATACATTGCATAAAAATAAAAAATTTTTCCATGAAAATTAATAATCTTGTATAGGGAGGGGAAGATGTAATAAAATTTTTTTATATCAAGTAAATATAAAAGCGTATCAATAAAGCAAAATGTTGTACAAAATGTTTTCTTCATATAACGTTTATATAATGTAATTATGAGGTAAAATAAATAAGGTAAATAATTTTAAATGTTATATTATAACCTGCAACATGGCTTTTTCATCGTGTAATTTTTTTGTATCTCTAATCTCCTTCTGCCGTATGCTCGTTTCCATATCAGACCGCGCATTTCCTATCAGTATTTTATCAAATCGCCTTTGCTCCAAAGAAAGTTTTACGTCGTTTATAACTTCCTATTTTTTTGCTTTTATTGCCGCGATTTTTCGCGTAGTTTCTTCTTGTGTCAACATTGATTGCTAATTATAATCTTTGATTGCATTCTGTTTTTCTTCGTGTTACATGATTTAACAATACTTTTACGATTTTAAAATAAATTATAAAAACTAATTAGAAAGATATTATGATGTAATTTTGAGTATTACATTTTAGGTTATTAAATTGAATATAATTTCAAGTTACTTAGAGTTATTTTGTTTTAATTACATGGAAATTGAAATAACTTTTTATATTAATTTTTAAAATATTAAAACTCTTTTCCATAAAGTATTTGAAATTGCATATGATTATTAAATTCCTTCTATTTTAATTTTGAATTGTTAAAATTAAGAAATAAGTATTTAGAATATTAAATAATAAAAGAGTATTAAATTATTAATTAAAATTAATATTGAAATTGATATGTAGCATTGATCATTGTTGTTAAAAATTATTGATATATTACAGTTTCTGTATTTTGATAATAAACGAGAATAACTCTTTAATTGTTTCTCTGTGTTGATAACAGAATGCATTCAAATATAATTATCAAGAAATTGTTAAAATACCAACAATTGTAAGTAAATTTTCTTTATTACTAGCTACTAAATAAAGTTGAACTCAGGAATATTCGGCGAACACTGACGTAACCGATTGTCGATATCAAAATATGAACACGCACCAATTAAAAAAATTTACTATTATATTGTAGTTTAAGTTGATTGAATACAACTAAAATTATATTAAGATTTTTTAATTAAATTTTAAAGATTAGCGACTTTTAATTTAATGTAATAGCTAGATGTTTCTTATTAGTAATTTTATATTAAGATGATTTTATATTAAGATGATGCCAATATTTAAATAATGAAATTATTTTGTAAAATGGCGTAATTAAAAAAAATCAAAATTTGTTAATGGCAATTTCATACTGAAATGTAATAATATTTTAAGTTATATTGTTATTATATTGCATAGTAGGTTGAAATTTATTTACTGTTGGTAATTTTATATATTTTGAAATACAAAGTAAATTTAGATGGCGTAGTTGTATGAGACAGAATTGAACATGACGTCAAGATTTCCAAATGGAAGACGTAGGTCACGAGAGAAACGAATGGAGGGAATGCGCTTATATATAAAAGTGTTTTGTGCGCATTCCCTCCATTCGATTTTTGCGTGACCTATGTCTATCATCTGGAAACTTTAGACATACGTGAACACTACATATTGAGTGTTCTGCTGTCTAGCAGATGTAGAAAAATTGAATTGGAAAGGTTATGATAGACAATTTATCCAAGATATTGTGTTTCTAGATCAGTATTAGAATTGTGCGAGTGAGAATATTTGGAACTTTTTTAAAACATGATTTGCATTTAGAAGAATTGAAGTTAATAAAACAAATTATGTTTATCAACCGATAGAGCAACAGTGAATTTACTAGTCTGTACAGTAGAGACTGAAAGATCATAATTTCTAAACAGAAGATAATGGAAAGCCATTACGCTGATTTATTTCGCATCACCTTTATGCTAAACTGTTTTCTATTTTTTTCCTTCGCGGGAGTGAACAGCGCACCAGTGACATTGAATATCATAGATGTCATGAAGAATGACTCAAAACTATGCCCGACATCTAAATTTTTATACGAGTCAGAAATTATAAAACTTTGTGCATCCGTGACATATCCTACTGCTCCTTGGAATTATAATCCAGACAATTTAACTAATTTTCTGTGTTTAGGAGTTTATGATACAGCATACAAGATTTGCCAATATTCTAGTCAGTTGCCAATTCCCCTCAATAACACAGCAACATTTGATTTATATTTAAAGAAATATGTTCCTAATGAGAATGAACCCCAGGAAGAATTTTGCTCCAGATTACAAGGATTAACATCACTTTATAATAATACTGAAATAAATCAGTTTTGGAAACCATTAGTTAAAAATCTCAATATACCTCATACATGTTTCAGGATATGCTTTGATTTTCATGATAAATTTCGTCCACTATGCGCAGTACTTGCTTGGATCAAAAGTATTGATGATGATATGGTAAAAAGGGCGAATAAGGTAGAAACAAAACATAATCTTGTGGCAACTGATAAAACGCATATAAGTCAGTCAAAGGAAGAAATAGTGGATATCAAAATTACACCAATTGAATCGAAAAAAATAGAAACAAAAGAATCTAAGAAGCAAGATGAAAAGCAAATTACATTAGATTCTAACAAGAATAATAATGATGTTAAAGGAAGTAATTTAAATATTCCTGGAAATGCACCACTTGCAGATGGAGAAAAATTGGATGATGAAAAAACAAAATCTGATACTGGACAAGCGAATAATATTCAAAAGAAAGTAAATAGTTCTTTAGAGACACAAGCTCATAAAGGAAATAAAGAGAGTAGCATTGTTACTGAATTTGATACTAATGCAGAACTTGCAAATCCTATGAAAGGTATTTCTCCAAATGGTGATTCACAAATTCCATCAAGAAATGTAAATAATAAAGTTATAAATGAAGAAAATGCAGAGAAATCTAAAGAGCAAGATATTGATAGTATAAAACCCAGTACAATATCAGAAAATACACAAGAGCATTATGATGCTGGAAATCCAGATGATAACATGGAAAATGATGGACTTGATGGTATTAATACTAATAAATATTTATTTCTAATGTGTATTGTTATGATTATTTATAAATTTGTTTATATATTTACTTTATTTTTTAAATTTATAATATATTAAAATTATTTTAAATAAAAATAATAAAAACAAATTCAAATTTTATTTAGCATATTTTTATAAATTTTATATTCTTTGTTTTTTTTTATAAAAAAAATAATGTATGTAAATTATGTTTATGTTATGAACTATTTTTATATGTACACTTATAGAAAAAAATAGTATATATAGATTTTATTTAAAAAAATTAAATTTTATATATGTATTTGACTACATTTATAGATAACATATATTTTTATTATTTTATAAAATATGTATATTATATGTACGTAATTTTTAGATGTAGATGAGACAATTCAACATCCAGACACAGGTAAAAATGTTCAATAAAAGTTATTTTTGTATTAATTAATTTTATATTATATAATTATGTATTTCCATGTATATTTTTTTGATAGGAAATCAAAATGAACATATACAAGAAGCCTCCGAACAGAAGAATAATAATGCAAGAATAACAGAATATTCTAACATGAGAACAGAAGATGATTCCCATTTCTTTACTTATTTTACTGTGATCACTTTGGCGTGTCTTGCTGGATACATAGGTTATCATAATAAACAGAAGGTGAGTTAAATTCGTGCATTTTTATTTACATATATAATTATTTGTTATATATAAATAATTCTATTTATATTTTTAGATACTTGCTATTGTATTAGAGGGTCGAAGATCACGAAATAATCGTGGTAGACGGCGACCGAGTACAGCCAGCTATCGAAAATTGGATTGTACACTTGAAGAAGCCGTTACGTCACAATGTAATGCTAATGTTACTCATGTCATATATTAATGCGAGTAGAATATTACAAATTTTCTAATGTCTGTATTATAGTATAACAAGTGTAATATATTTTGTATTTAAGCGTACTTTCAGTATAATATTATTTAATTTTCTAAAGTTTTATATTTTGGCATTGAAATAATCCGCCATAACAGTGAAATTTATGAATAATAATAAGGTATAATGATGATATAATGATAATTTGATATGTGATATTGAAGAATCTAATTATATTTTTCATTTACATTATATCGAGTTAAACGTATGATTTATTTAAAATTTTCATTCTTTTATTTTCATTACTTCCCAGTAAACTGTAGTATGCTAACAAATTGGTAGCACATTTGATCAGGAATTGCGCACAAATTAACATTCATTGTGTTCGTAAAAAGCATGTTTTGTCAACAGAGCCTACTAATTCGAAAAGTTGAATAGATTCTGCTCTATTTTTTGCACTAATCTGTATTAAATTATACAAATACGTCAAAATTTGTTCGATTTCTGCTATAATATTTTGTTCATAAACTTTCATACATTTTTGTCAGTATTTTTATCAACGCAATTTACTTTACAAATTATATTTTACTTATGTTAAGTTTTTTCTGTTGACAAAATTTGTAGCGAACACTTTGCAAAATTGCTCTCGACAGATTTTGCTGTATTAGTGCATCATTGAAGAGTTCATGAAAACTTATTATTTTTATAGGTCAAACAAAAATTTAATTGTTAAATAAAAAAATATAAAAAGTTTTTAATAATTTTTGTTTAATATATTACATTTTTTTACTTTTGTGACATGCTATTCATGAATATTAAAGTACTATGCGTATTACATTTAAAAAATCATATATTATACGTATTTTAAGTTTAACAATTTTTGAAGAAAAATAGTATGACATAATTATGACTAGATATGACATACTAAATATGACTAATTATTGATACTACAATTGGACAATCTGTCAATAATAATTAATTGTTAATTTAATGATGACAGTTGATCATTGTTACACGCGAGTTCTAATCGATATATTCATACTTTATTTTTAATTAATACTAATTTGTTTATATGTCTATATGTCGTTACATCGCCATAATTATAAATTACAAATTAATCTAATCGTTTTATTTTATCATTGTTTTCCTGTTTGGAAAGTAAAATTTTATAAAGTTTCACGATGAGTCTTTTTGATTCGTCAATTTGAAATGACTGAAAGTGGGTTTAATGAAAAGAAATATGATTACGCGTCAAAAAACCATTGCAAGCGTGTCGTCGAAATACTTATTGGCACGTAAATTTCGTCTTCCTCGAAATTTGAATATAATGTAATATATGTATAAGTTTTTGGTCTTTATTCTGATGTTTCTAAATTTTAATTAATATTATGGATCTTATTCCGTTATAATTGGAATTATAGATCTTATACAGTTCTTATAACACACACACACACACACATACACAGTTTTATAAACACATTTTATTGAATTATTATTGGTTCTTTATTTTAGAAGTAAATTTGTTAAAATAAGACACTTGATTTTTGTTTTGTAATTTTGTATGCACCTAATGCTTTTTAATCATTTTTTAATGTTTTTAACTCTCAACGGTCATACATCCAAATAACTTCAATACGGTCAATGGAAGTCATGTTAATGACTTCAAACGGTTGGTATACGCTTTTTTGATTGAAAAAAATTACTGCACGTTATTCAAGTATTCTAAGATGTGCTGTAATAATTTGTGTAATAAAATTCTAATGTTAACATATTAAAAAAATTTTATGAAAAAAAAAATTACTTTTTTTGCTTTTTTTCATTTCTCGAAATTTTAAATATGAACTTTGAATTAAAAATTTGTCAGGATTATCGTGACAGGGGGTGACCGTTGAAGGTTAATGTCGTCAAACTCATATTGTATTCATAAGTGTTTTCTTATTTTATATATAGTCTTTTGATTCTTTTATTTCTTATGAGTTGTTTAAATTTATTCAATAGTAGAGGAAAAGAAGATTTATATTTTGTACACAATAGTTTTGTTACTAATCAATATTTTAAATAGAAAACTTAATGATTACATTAGTCAATGTGTTATTTAAATTATCTTAGATTCAAAGTTATGAAATATTTACTACTTAAAATGTTATTTATAAAAATATAACTCTAAGAGAAACAGGTGGTGATGCGATTCCGCCACAAAAATAGATTAAAAAATTTGGTTTTGTTTATAAAGAAACATAGTGTTTCATTACAAAATATATTTACTTAAAATAAAGAGAAAGTGTTGTAGAATCAATGCAAATGTATGCACATACATACAACCTTTCCACATATATATATTATACGATTTGAAACACATACCGTATTTTTTTATATTATTGCACAACTTTAAATTTTGAACTTTTCTAAAAGAATTACTTAATTTAATTAAAAAGTTAATATTAGTATTTCTTAATTAGCGCCATATTTTCTAGCAATAAAAAGCCGTCCAATTATATACGATTCAAGTTTACTGCAACTTGTAATTAAAAAATTAATGTGTAAGTCTTTACATGCAATAATAAAGAAAGATCATCAATACTTACATACAACTTGTTTTTAGATGATATTTTATAAACAAAAGCTAAAAATAAAACTTTGAAAATTAATATTATTATAAAGTATTTTTAATTATATATCATGTTACTAAAGTGTTACTAAATTTTTATTGGACATTACATTGGACATGTTACTAAAGTGTTACTAAAATTTTTATTAGACATTAATTCCTGAGATATTTTTGTAAAACATATAACTTACATAAAAATATCAGATTAATGATAGCGTCTCTTGACAGATAAGAATGTAATTTTTATGTTTATATATATATACTTAGAATTGATTGTCTTTTGGTATATGTAAATAAAAAAAATAAACTGCTATTTTTGTTTTTTTTTTTTAAAGCAGCGTTATGGAAATATTAATTATATTAATGTTGTAATAATGTTAACATATGCATTTTAATGGAATTCTGATTGTTTCATCAAACGATCGAAGCGTTATCGCTAATACAGCAAAAGTAATTGTATGAATGATAGAATTGAAAGCATCTCCTGATTTGTTAACGACATAAAAAGAATTATGATTATTGCAGATTGTAGTCATGTCCATAATGAAATACTCATGCTGTGGTATTGTCGACGTGACCTGATAATATTGAGCGTATCGTGTTTTAAAAAATTGCATTGGTATTGTATTAGTGAGTCTGTGAATAAGAGATTATATACATATAACGTTTTAAAAAATTAAAACAATTATTTTAATAACACAAATACTATAATTTTTCGTAAGATTTGTAATCTTATTATTATTTAATAAAAATTGATGTATCCAAAAATTTATATCTAATCAATATTTATATTAAAACTAAAGTTTAAATAACTAAAGTTTAATGTTGAACTTACATTTATTTTTTAATATCTGTTATACACGGAATCTATCTATCTATACAAAAAATACCATCTCTGCTGTGATATTTTATCCAATTTAGGTAATCCGTGTTCTTCACGTATACACCTGGCATTCCAGGAGCAGCACATCCAATACCCCAGGAAACTATTCCTATTGAAATGAGCAAAGAAAATTCTATTTGAAAACAAAACTATATAAGTTATATTGTCATACATTCATGAAGTATACATCTATAAACATCTATACGTATACTTTATGGATGTATGTGAATATGTATTTCACGACATAATCTTTCTAATTAATAACAAAAACATGATTCAAAAATGCATTTGTAATATATGCATACGCGCGTTCGTGTGTACACATATATACACAGTACTTTCATGATATTCTTACCAATTATTTCAAATTTTCCATCTATTCTTGGATATAGAAGAGGTCCGCCGCTGTCACCCTGAAATTTTAATATTAGTATCTTTCAAACGCAACATATATATATTTATTGAAAAGATAGATGTATTTAATTTTCTATTTTATATTCTATCTTATATTTGTAGATCTATAAATTATTTGTGCAACATAAACTATCGAACAGATAGTAAAAAAAACTTGAAAAAAGTTATTTTTAATGATACATAATAAAAAGATGTTTAATGTTGTTTTGATTCCAAAGTAAACTAAAAGATTAGAATTGATGATCAAACGTTAATACCTGACAGGCATCAGTATTGTCATTGTAAGCACATATCATCGATTTTGTGACATGCTCGCCAAATGAAGTATTCCTGCATGCTGCAAAAGACATTACTTTCAGGGTGGCTTGACGCAAAAATCGGGAAGGTTCTCCTTCCACTGAAACACGTCCCCAGCCGGCAACTTTGACGTACTGTTCCGTATAATCAGCACCTATCATTGCCAATTTATTTGTATTATTTTTGTTTATATTTAAAAAATATAAATGCATATAAATACCTTTCTGTTTAATTCTATTTTATTTAATTTTTACATATAAATATCTTTAATTTTAAATGTTTTTAAATTAATATTTATAATTAATGTTTAATTAAAGACCTTAAATATTAAGCAAAGGCTGCACAGAAGCTGACCTTTATGCGGGAGACATGCAGGTCTTACGTTTTCATCAATTCTAACTGGATGTTGTAGTCGAATCAAAGCAATGTCATTTATATCATGGAGATAATCACTCTCGAAATGTTCGTGTAAAATTATATTATCAATTTCAACTATATATCCCTCATGTGTGTTTTCGATATCGTGCATACCTACGCCGACTGAGAGATCGTCATAATTTGTCCTATGCAACTCACAAGAAAATAGGAAAATTAGATTTTACATTTATAATGCATTACAATATAAAGTATATTTGTATTCTCAAAAAATATATAATTAATATAATTGATTATAGTAATGTACAACACCATTTACTTAATAAAATTCATTACTTTTTGTCGTAATATTATTATAAATCTATAAGCAGATTTTAAAATTTTTGAAGTTGCAAATTTAAATTATGATTAAAAAGTTATTTATTTTTTTGTACATACTTGAATACTTTAATGATTGATTAAATAAATAATTTGTATATATCAACGGTCATTAACTGTTGACTTTAGTATCGCGTGTGAGTTTTTAAAGAAAGTATTAAGTGAAGTGAAATAAATTTTTGAGTAAAGTAAAAGTGATAAGCTCACACTTTTAATTTTTTCAAGACGAAATAGATAAAATACCATTTAACGCAATGTCCAGCTGTTAACACATATCGGTTATTAATTAACGTGCCTCCACAATGAAGAGTTCTCTTGTTAAGTATTGCTACGACCCAAGGAAATATATGCGGAATCGTTATTTTTCCGCCGACAATACGATTCGATATTCCTCCTGTTATTCCACATTCTATTTTATAAGAAAACGATTTATTAAATTAATTAACATTGTATAAGCATTTATGTAATACAGTGTTATGTTATATATTGTCCTACAGTTTCTATAATAAGAATTAAGTTAAAGAATTAAGTTAAACCGTTGTCTGTGTAAGGCTAAATAGCTTATAAGCTGTATAGCTTTATTTATTTCTTTCTATTATCCTTATAAAATGCTGTTAAAAGTGAAATTGAACAGTTTAAATGCTCACTAAATAAGATATTTTTTTGTAAAAGCAATTTCTCATATTGACTTGCATGACTTTTCTTTGCAAATCATATGTATGTATGTGTAATTTTAATACTATCTTTACCACAATCTGGATTTATTTTTATACGTAGACGATACGCGCGTACTGCCTGAAAATGAGTATAATGTAATTATTCAGTAACCAATGGATTGTCACGTTCCACATTGACTTGTCCTTGTGATAATTTCATTTAATTATTCTCTCAACGAACGTCTAAGATCAGAAGGATGTTGATTGCGATTGTCAGAGTCAAATCGAGCTTCATGATGCACGACTTTTGTGGAAATTTCACCTGCTGAAAACAGCACGAGATAATTACTGAACGTAACTCTGGGAACACTCTGTTCTATATCGAGTCGCGAATAACAACAGTAATCAATTTCGATTTTACATCATTGCCGATCGTATCACCTTGTCCGCATTTTATATCTTGACGAGCGTATACCAATAAATCGCTATTCTCATTAATACTTGAACGGTAGAGCCTGATGAATGATTATGCAGCGTGAAGTACGCTACAATCTCCATGACCCAAATTAATTATAAAATCGAAATATAAATACACAATCCTTAATACAATCCGTACAATGTAAATAAAATATTTATATAATAAATTTATGTCTACAGATTTTTCAAAAAAATTTGAAAGAAGTTTAAAAAAATGGAAGAAATTTTTTATCTATTTTGATGAAAATATATATTAGATCGCTAATCTTAACATTGGCATTCTAAAGCGCGTTCTTATTTCGAACACTGCACTGTATTATTGATGAGAACATGATTTGCTTAAATAACGTTATCAATATACATTTCAATTGTTGAATTTTATCTAGCTTTTTATATGTAAAAATGCATTTTATTCTGTTTAAGATGGATTGATAGATTTTACAGATCGCTACTCTATCTTAGCTCGAAAGTGTTATAAATTATTTTCGGAAAAGCAAAAAATGTATTTGGGTAATATATATAAACAATAAATAGCGTGTGTATAATGATAAGAAAATGTATACATGCATGTCTATGCATTTTAAGTAAATAATAACTTATTTTTATTCTTATATTTAAAATTTTATTTTGTGTGCTATTTGAAATACAGTATATATTATGTAGCAGAAATAACAATATACATAGATATCACATATGTGCAACAATATTTTCATAGAAAGTTTGCCTGTATTATTTTGTACAATAGCACGCATCCTTAGTGTGTTGTAATATCCAATCAAGGCGCGGTCCTACTCTCGTGAAGACAGTTGCCCTAGGAGTATTGTCGCATTCATTCACGCTCGGAATAATTCCTATAATATATATTTTATTAATGATATATTTGTTTAATTCTAAAACAATACTTTACATAATTTGCACCAATCACAAAATATTTGTAATATAATCGTTGAAATCAGAAATTTGAGATTTAAATTTAAGGGGAATAAGATACATTTTTAAAAAATGGAGATTTTTAATTAGATTATTATTATATAATTGTGTATTTTTTTATACAGTTTAAGTTTAATAAATGATTATATTTACCAATAAGGTCGTAAATTCCGAGGTATGATCGATATTGCACAGAAAATCCGACATCATTCTATAAATATGCATTAAGATATATATATGTATACATATATATATTTACTTTAAATTTATAAAAAAATTTAATTTATTTAAAAAAACATTTATAAATTTTGGAATGTTATATCGTATGTAGATATATTGTAAAGTCATAATATATATAATTTACTTACTCCGCATACTAAAGAATTTGTATTTACAACACCGATGCATCCGTAATCATCGTCTAAATGTACTGGATTTATTCCTGATTTAATACATTCATTGCGGCCCAAAACAGGAAGACCTAATTTTCGAGGTCTACACGCCTGATCAGTATCATTATTATCTTTGTTCTTAGTCCATCCTACTAAAGTTCCAACTTGACCGAGATAAGTTGATCCTGGAATTTGAAAAGAAAGATTTGAATATAGTCCTACAGTTAATTGTTATCACAAAAATATAATAAATATTTATACTATTAATTATGAGAAAAGAAATAAACCTGGGTTGGGTAAGCATATCGGTGATATTCTTTTTTCGAATTTAATTGGTCGACTCAAACGAAGTAAAGCTAGATCATGAGTATTCGATGTTGGATTGAATTCTGGATGTAAATTTAGGGTTTCAACGCTATTGTTTACTGACGAGATATCTAAAGAACATCGATCGTATTCTCCCAAAGATACTTTTATTTCATGTGCTGTTGTTCTGTCGAAAAAAAAATTAATTGTACAAAATATTTTATAATTGAGTTTTACTACGTGTGGTATGATTATGTTTAATAATAGTATTGAAGATTTTATTTTAGTTTTACTAACCCAATAAGTTGACTAGCCGCTGTTAAGACATAACGATCGTTTATTAATACTCCACTAACTAACAGTTTAGAATTTACGTGAATGTTTGCAAGCCAAGGAAATTCATGCGATTCTGTATATTCACCACCCAATATCCGTGCTACATTACGATTTGATCGGCCGCATACTATAAGTATATAAAATATTTAAAAAATATAAAACATGGATAAAATATTTTATATGAAATACATATCTTAAATTTGAGATTAAAAATTTATAAACTGTGGAAATTATTTCTTTAAAATTTTTTGTAATATTCCAAAAACATATTTTTTTAATGTTTTATATGTGTATTTGTAATTGTTAACATAGGATAGCTCAATTATTTCACATCTTATGAAAGAGTGAAAAAGAATAATTACGTATTACCTTTTTTTGTAAATGCGGGCGCACGTTTGTATGTAATAAATATTGCTATGAAACTTCCGAGAAAGTAGTTGAAATTTTAAAATCTATTTGATATTCGACACTTTGTATGGTAGAAAATAGATGAAAAAAAATTAAAAAATGAGACAATCAAGCTCAAATTTATAACAAGAGAGAGAGAGAGAGAGAGCTCAATAATATTCTAATATAGAAATATTTTTATATTTAAGAAATGAAAATAAATACTCTTTGTGTGTACAGTATAAGTAATTTAGAAATGATTTATTTTAAATATAGAAAGAACATTGTTTAAATTTTTGTAACTTTTTTATGATTGTGTGTTTGTTACTTACGTCATTTTTGAATTATTTAATAATTATATATAGAGAAAAATCGCCAATATTCATTGCACTATTAATATTATTAAAAACATAAGATCCTTAGATAAACAATTAACATAATTTGAAAAAAGACGTTTTTTAAATTTTATTTATGTTTCTATAATTTAATTTTTATTTATTTTAGTTTTTATTTATGGAATACAGTTTAAAAGTGATATGTTGATATTGGCAACCATCTTATATTAACATATATATTAGTACTTACAGCAAGCACCACAGGTTCGGAACCTTCCAAAAACCAAATCCAAAACGCCACGTTCATGTCTTAATTCAACCTTATTATTGACCTATTTAGAGACAAATGCATTTACTAATTTTTATACATATAATTAAAATTTTTTAAATGTAATTTTAGTAATAATTTCCAATATTTTTAAGCTTTCGGAAAGTAGAAATGTAGAGAAAATAACAAATAGCAATGTCATTTTATGCAAATAGTGTAATTTAATGTAAACATTGAGATAGAAAGATAATCGCACATATTTATGACTTGTGTCAAATATACGCAATTGATAAAAATATGTGAAAAATTGAAAAAGTAGATTACTGTGGCAAAAATTAATATTGTAAAATTAATATACAGAAGCTTACAGCAGCATCGGTGATGTGTTTGTTGCAATCAGTTCTTCTAAAGTTCACCACCAAAATACAAATGAGATATCTAACATAGTCTTGCAGCTTCATGACTTTTCTGTCAGTAGTCGAGACGATACTGGTCTCACTTAAATAACTGGTTTGTGTCGTATAGCGGGACTACGGTCGCCCGCATCCTGGGACACTCAAGAATGTAAACTCAATATAGCCCATACATTTCACTTTGTGTTTAAGTTCGTTGGGCTTATCGTTGTATTCATTTTATTTTTTTATATTTCATTTTGGTCGGAGAAACCAGTAACCGGTTTGCCGGTCCCGTTACACGTCTTTTGACATCGCAATATCAATCACGTCACTTAATATTAATGAAATTTATTTGGTATTTTTAACATTTGAAAATTTGAGAATAGGTTTTTGAGCAATAGAATAATATGTTAATAATGCAAATCTTATACATTTACAACAACTTTTACATTACAGTTTTATTTTAATTATCAGTAGTATTTCTTTTAGCAAAATTTGTGATTATTTATTTTTAGCTATCTGATATTGTAAAAGACGATTTTTCACAAATTTTGTAATAAAAATATGTAAAATAGTTAAAATACATGATTATTTTTTGTTTTAGATACAATATGTCAAATTTTTTCTTAAATTTGTATACAGTAAAATATATATGTTATATATACAGTCATAAGAAAAATATATATGTATACATTATTATTGTATATCGTAAGATAAAAATTATCGTAGTATTAAAAGAAAAATTAATATTTAAAATTAGTTTCTATTTTTTTATGTTATTTATTTATATTTATTTTAAAATATATGAAACTAAAAAATTGCAGAATTATAATAAATTATATTCTAAAAGCATTTGAATTTAATTTATACATACAATTTATTATACTTTTATATGACGTATTATAATGATAAATATTTAGAAATATATGATATTAGTGGCTTAAATCTATAATCTCAATCTCACTATCGTTAATTTCCTTGGCAACGGAATTAAATATTTAGCCTTTGGGTATAATAAAAAAAATATTATATATATTATATAGACATACATAGAGAAAGTAATATTGTTATATTGTCAAATTTTTATAAAAATGATATACCCTATATATCATTTTTGTAAAAATTAAATATAATATAATAATACTACTTTTTCTGGCGATTTTATAATATTATATCTATATTTGTAATTTTATAATATTACATCTACTTATTCATTTATTATTGGTATATTATCGCTGAATGGATATTAAACAAAAGAATGTAAAAATAAATCTAGTAGACAAAATATAAAAATTATATCATACAAGAATTCAAATTATCTTGAGCAATTTAAGTTTATCAGTTTCATATCTGGCATAACGTCACTTTAAATTTACAAAATATGTCAATTTTAAATTAGTTATAAAAAATTGTTATGAAAATATCATATACATTCTGAGGTACATAGTATAAGAATTCAGAGATCTCATACATAGAGTAGGACATAAAAATAATCTTATTTACTCTTTTTATCATATTCCTTATTAAAAACTTTGTGTATAATTATAATCAATTATGTTCACAGAAACAGCCATCTTTTGAATGTTTTAAAATCCAGTCCATATATCGTGTAACTCTTGTATATACACCTGGATAACCAGGTCTTGCGCATCCATTACCCCAGGATACCACACCAATGAGTTCATATTTTTTATCTTCGCGTTCCGTTATTAAAGGTCCACCACTATCTCCCTGTAATGCAAAAATTCTTATTTCACGCATTTTATATATTACTGGATTTTATTTAAAAATACGTGTACGTAAAAGAACATTTAGATCTAAAATTTAAATTTAAAAAACTAATATTTAAGGTAAAGATCTTTAGTATAATTAAACTTAAATGCACTTTGTTGGTTAATAGTATTAATAATAATACATTTTCCATGTGTATCTTTTAACAGTTCTTTTACGTACATTTTGCAATTTGCAATTTTTAATTTATAGCATATAAATATTGTAATGAGCACTACCTGACATGAATCTTTTTGTCCTTCAAGATAACCCGCGCATAGCATATTGTCTGAAATCATTCGGGCACTGTAGCTGGTATTACGACAAGTTTGAAGACTCATGACTGGAACTTCAACTTCCTGAAGAAGACAGGATGGTTTGCCATCTTCTTTTAATGTACCCCAACCTGACACGATTGCTTTTGTGTCTATGTATTCATTATCTAAAAATAATTCATGTATTATGACAAACAATTGAGATAATTGCGGCAAAAATAATTCTATAAAAATAATTAGCAAAATATTATTTTTAATATGGTTCCTAAATCTTGATTAAATATATGTATGTATTACACATTTAATAATAATTTAAATAGATAATATATTAAAAAATCTCACCAATAAACAGAAATAATCAACATTTTATTTAAAGAAATATTATAAAAACCCGGTAATGAAATTTTTGTGTCTAAGTTTATTATATACTTTATTGATGCGAATATGCTATATATTGTCAGTAAAGAGGACATGTAAGTGTACCATGTCATGTAATGTTAACCAATTCAGGAAAGATTATTGCATGCATTCGAAATGCAAATTCAAGTCCTCGATTTCAGAGAAATCTTCAATATTACGCAGTTATATGTGCGACGCGACAGTGCATTACAACTGTGAGAGTAGGTACCCGTATATTGACTAATTTATGACTTTGCTATCGCGTAATCGTCGCATAATAAACATGACGGCTAGTTGCAGTTCATGCAGTATTATCTAATTTTATGTATTATGTAAAAACACATTGCTAAAATTAATAATTGCTAATATTATATTATTATAAAATTGTATACGATACATTGAAAGTGGATATTGATAATGCCTTTAATATATAGTTTTATAGTAGCCACTGTGTCTGCAGTAAAACTTATTATAATATAGTATGTTAATGTTATAAAATGTAAAAAAATAAGTGTTGTACGTTCATGATTGTATTATAGTTAATTTCTTAAATATATACAATATATAACAAAAATATTTTAAATATTTGAGTTATAATTGAATTATAATTTTTTATTATAAGTGTTACAAATTTAAAATTACAGTTTTTACTATTAAAATTATTATTTTATTATTTTATTGTGTAATACACTGGCATAATAATGATCCGATCTTTATAAAAATATTTTTATTGGGCATTATCATCATTCTATCAGGAAAATAAAAAGAAGTGCACCTACCCAGCATTGTTGGTAAACATATTGGCCGTATTGTATCACTTAATGGTACTCTTTCATTAAGGCGAAGCAACGCGATATCATTTTCGAAATTCAGGAAGCTGAAGTCACCAGTCATAATACGTACTACATATCTGGTTTCTGGTCCTTTCTCAGTACATCTATCGTGTTCTCCGAAAGTAACCTTGATCATGAACCACATGAATCTGAAAAGAAGACTAGAAGAACTGATCACATTCGCCTGGTGAATTAAATTGCAATGGGGAAACTTAGTAAAAATAAATAAATTCTACAATAAGGGAAAATCTGCCAATTTGTTTAGTAATGACTGAATTATTTTTCTTTTTATATCGATTCAATCCATAAGTCTTAAAACTTCAACATTAATTATAATATGAATAAATTTAAAAATAGTTTCTAAATTATACTATTAAGGATAATTATGCAAAGAAAATAAATACGCAAATATATATACGTAAATAAATGTTATATTGAGTATAATATATTTCAAATTTCTATTTTTAATTATTCTATTTTTTCTCATTTGTTATATATTGAGTGTGACTAAGTTTTTCAGCAATATTTCTCTTTACAACATTTACATAACAATTTATCCTTTGTTAATGTAAATACATGTAGATGAACAACTTAATATAGAAAACAGATTCTTTATATTGTTATTAGCAGATAAGTAAAAATTATAGTCGTCAACAGTGAAATTTAATAATTTAGCATTTCTTTACTTGAATATAGAGGGATTAACGGCACTGAAAATTTTCCTTGTAGCGTGACATTAATCAAGGATGCAAATATGAAGTTTGACCTGTTTGCGTATCGAGTAGATGCATACCAACAGCACGAATAGTAGCGATTTTATACTTACAATTTATTTTCAATATTTCTATGATTAAACCTATTAAATGCGTGCTTCTAACAATATTACTTATGCTAAGAGAATAAATTAGACTTATTTTTTTGTCAAGATTTAATATTTATTGTTAAGATTTATTATTATGATTATTACATTTATTGTTTCTATTATATTGCTAATATATCTTTGTTGAAGTTTTAAGAATGTAAAGAAAATGTGAGCATTAATTAAAACTTTAATTTTTAAAAAATTACGTTGCAAAAGTTAAAATTTTGATGTTAATTTTACTTTCATTAATTACAGATGTGCGATATTTAGCCATACCTACCCCTTCACGCAATGTGCGGCTGTGAGGACATAGCGATCGTTTATAAGTGTACCTCCGCAATAAAACTTGTTTAGATACGATAATCTAGCCATCCATGGAAATTCATTCATACTTGTCGTTTGACCTCCAACTATACGACTTTCTTCGTTCCGTAACCCACAACCTAGATTATAATGATCGATATAATATATTTTTTCTTTATGCTTTTACGAAACTATGTCTTATAAAAAAAAACTCAATAAGAAATACATAATAAAGTACACACTGCAGTAGCAGGGCCCAGGTGTATCAGTGGTGTAAGGTGGCTTATTACCAAAAAGTCCAAAGAAACTTTTCGTCTTATCGTTGAATTTTCCAGCCTAAAATCAAAATAGATTATTTAATGATCTGTATCTTTTATTAAATAATGTGTAAAACATGTAATAATAATTTTATTTGTTTTGTGACAGGTATTTAAATAGCAGATATGTAAGTATTTTATACACACGTAAATTATATTTATAAAAAAAATAATAAGTACAAGTTTATACATAAAAAATTGTTACGATACATTGTGTAATTTTGAAAAAAAAAATTCTTTTAATTTTTACATAATTTTTTTTTATTCCAATAAACTGTCAAAAATTATAGTAAAATTAGCATTTTTTTTAAATTTTAAGTCATAATTGCAATTGTTATATATTAATAAAAACTTTCTAATTCACTTTTAAATTTATTCTAGAAACTGATTCTATATTAAAAGCGCTAAAATTAGAAACAAGTTGCAGAAAAGTTTCTTAAACATTTTAGAAATTTTTTTACAATATCTTCTAAGACACATACACGTAACAATATTATATGCTATACGAGTAAATCAATATTAGGCAAACAAATATTCACAAAAAGTACATCTTACCTGACATTCTTTCGTTGTCGCAAGCAGAATGAATAATAAAATTAAGTAGCACAAAGGTTTCATGTTCTACGATCTGAATAGGTAATTGTTGCACCAATAATCATACACTTTCAACTATAATTAAGCCTTTATAGATATTATTTGATTAAAACAATTGCCACACGGGCACCGTCAAGAACGAGTCATGGACATGTCCCTGACTGAGAACGACTATCACCGGCGTCCTACGCCGACTATGGAGAACTGAGAGGTCGAAGAGGTAATTGCTATTCCGGAAGGGAAGGCGGGCACAGCCAGCCGGCCGGTACCTGACCAGTTCACGTTCATGTTCAGGGTCGAATCACGGGTGACTGTTATTGACCGTCATCAGGGCCACAGCGAGAAATTATTATATTCAGAGAATTGTTTCGATATTTTGTCACTTATGTCTCTATAAATTTTTGCACCAATAAAAGTATATAAATAACATTTTTACGCTTTTTAGGTGTTACAACAATATAAGTAGTTTATTAATTATTTTATGCATTAAACAGCTCATATAAAATACTTACATTATTTCTAATGTTAATTATCTCGTTAATTTTTTAATATATTTTCAAACGTAACAATACAATCCGTAACAATTTAGATGTGAATAATTTTTAACTAAATTTAATTCAAACATTTTTGTGTAATTTCGTACAGGCATCTTAATGTATCATTGTGTGAATGCATAATTAAATATAAGAGAGTGCAAGCAGAGAAAATCGTATACAAATGCTCATGTTTATTTTATTATATGCATATTTGGTGTGTCATCTGGTACCGTTTGCCAGGCACATTTTACAAATGATTTGTTATTAATAGATATCTCGTCGACCAGTTTTAAAAGAAAAAAAGTATCCTATTAGTATACTCATCAAATCCTGTTATTTTTATTTTTGACCAAAATTTATAATGAAGTTTTTGTTGATTTCTATCATACTAATATCGCATTACTTTTTAGAACTAGTTTTGGTTGAAGAATCAGGTTGAGCAAGTACGTCATCGTTATCATTAACATCTATTTATTCTTTTAAAAATCACAGGAATTTTAACAAGAGTACAGCATTGTGAATTTTGAGTTTTCTTTGTTTATTGTCAATATTAATAATCAAAATTACATACAATTATGCTGAGTTTAACAGTACATTTATTTTTTCTAATTTTTCATTTAAGAATATAAATACACACACACACACACACAGACACATATGTAGATTTATTTAATGTTACACATACAACTACGGAGTTGGATTACAATAATGGTTAATAATTAAATAATAATTATTTTAAAAACAAAAATGTACAGAACATAATATTAATAAGATTTATTCATATCTATAATTTTAAATATTTTTACAAGAGTTTATGGAGAATCTATTATACATTATTACTTATAATAATAAACTATACAATATATGATCTTCATTTAAAGCATCTTTTATGTCAACATATTTTTAATATTCTGCGAATTTATACATATTATTCTATAATGCACGTGCATACATATTAGGTATATGTAACAAGCAATATCAATTAATTAATTGATTAAGGTAAATTACATTACTACCTTCTATTATGTACAAATTACTAGTTGCGCATACAAAGATCTATTGCATGTGAAGTGCATTTGCATGCTTCAACTATAGCCCAGTATGAACCGTTACTGGTTGCTAATTATTCCGGAAACGTTCGACCGCTATTCGTACGATTAAAGGATAGAAAGACGTGTGAAGCGAACTAAGCATAGTTGTGCTTTAAATCTTATTTCAATTAAACTTTCTACATGGACGTATTCTGTATAAGATATATATAAGCAATAATAATACCGGTAATAATGGCCTTTATACAAGAAACTATATTTAATAAATGAATATTCAGAAAACATTGTACTCAGTTTCAAAGTAAGTCGTTTATGAATGATAATGTAAAATGCTGCTTGTCGCAGCCATTAATTACAACCGTAATATGTGAAATTTTATATACAAAGCGGAGGTGAAAGCAGGTCCTCAATTGGCGCATAAACAGCCTTCTTTCATGTTTGCATGAATCCATTTAAGATATCGAGTTACTCTTGTGTAAACTCCGGGATAACCTGCTCTACCACAGCCTACACCCCATGATACTATTCCTATTAGATAAGTTTACACACACATAAATCTTATGTGAAAATATTTCGGCAATAAGGATAATAAGGATAATTTTTGCGAATTTTTACATCTGTGTAAATATAAAATTAAATATAAAATAAGCCTGTAGATATATGCAACATGTTTATCCAAATTCCAAATAATAAAAAACATTATTCAATAAGTGTAAATACTATTAGAAAAATAGACTATCAGAATAATTGAAAGGCATGATAAAAAGTACTTCAAAAGTTTTGAATAAATAATTTGAGTTTTACATTTATTTTGATTTACTTTGAACAAAATTATTTTTAGATCTATGAATATCTAGCTACATTTTAGATACTTTAGTAAAATTGTTTTTTTCTTTTATATATATATATATATACATATATATATAATGAAATGCAAATGTTTCACCTGCTATTTCAAGCTTATCGGCTTCTTGAACGAGAAGAGGACCGCCACTGTCTCCTTGACAAGAGTCATGACTACCTCGGCCGGCGCAAATCATATTTTCGGTAATTCGATTTGCTCGATACTTCATTTTTCGACATTGCGCCAAACTATATATGGGGACTTGCACTTCATGCACTTTTCCAGGCAACATGCCTCCTTCCGAAGTACGACCCCATCCTACTACTGTTCCCTCTTTCCCTGCAGGATCGGTTCCTATTAACATATTGAGAATACGATATTTATTTACAAAAGATGATTGATTGATTCAATGCATATTACCTGGTTGCGGTAAACAGATTGGTCGAATCTTCTTTGAAAATTGTACGGACTTGCGTAATTTTAATAAGGCCACGTCGTGATTGTAGGAATTCATATCAAAATTTCTATGACGTATTACAACACTCACTGCTCTCATAATAGGAATTCCATCAGTATTTACATATTGGTCGTAATCGCCGAGTACCACTCGAATTTTCGATCGCTTCAAACTAAAATAAAAATATCAATCATCAAATTATTATAACAAATTTGTAAGATCAAAATATGAATAAAGCTGCACTTTTTAAATATTTAAAATTATATTATAGATTTTAAATATTATTAGGTTAATTATATATATATATATATATATATATACACTTTTCTAGTTTTATCCATAGCAGTATTTACAATAGCATTCAGTAGACATACTTCCGTACACAATGAGCAGCAGTAATTACATAATCATTGTTGATTAAACTAGCACCACAATGGAAACGACCATCATATACTAGTCTCGCTACCCAGGGATATCTATGTGGAAATGTAGGACGTCCACCCACTATTCGATTTTCTTGATTAGATAAACCGCATTCTAAAGTCAGTGTCAACATTTAAATATTTTTAATGTTTATAAATATGAAATTTGAATAATATTAATTATTATTTCTATGATAGAAAAGATTATTAAAAATATGTTATATACGATATATTATAATTTAACTGTAAATGATATACCGAAAAGTTTAATATTTTATAAAGTAATTAATTATTACACAAAATAAAAAGAATTTAATTTGTAAAAGAAATTCTTACCGCACGTGCAGTTCCTTAGTTTTTCTTCGTCTGAATCAACAGTATCGATAATGTCGATACCAAATAGTTCATCGAATAAAAACCTTCCGGGACGAGTTCGTGAATTATTCAAAGAATTTTCCTGAAAGAAGTATGCAATTAACTAGTGCCATTCAAGTGCGCTCACTTTCCACTGCAAATACGACATAAACGATGAGAGAAAGTAACCATGATCAGAATAATAGGTCAAGGCCTAAGCTGTTAAATTATCTTCGGCACTGACACTGACTAAATATCTCGTGCACGCAAGCGTTGCGTGTACGTAATATTTACATGAATTTTTTAAATGCTGATGTTTGATTGATTGTAACCGTCTAGCTTAAAACACGCGTCTTATATCTCATTAAGTGGATTGTATAACATAGCGTGTTAAACTCTGAAATTAATTAAATTAAGAATATTATTTAAAATTTCTCATATTTGTAAATTATTTAATGATAGTGTTAACATATAATTATACTGTTACTAATTACACAATGAAAATATTTCTTATGTAAAGAGATGCACTTTACATTTTTTAATCGTTATCACAAATAAAAAAATATATATATATTGCTACACTGAAAAAAAAGAGTAATATATTCAATAAGATATGTTATTGCGGACTGCCAATTACAGATATACTCAATACAATAAAATATGCTATTGCAGTATCAACATTGTACTTGCATTAATAGCAAATATTATTGTATTGAGTATTTTATGTAGTTAGCAGCCCGCAATCACATATGTTATTGGCTATATTACTTTTTTTTCTGTGTATAAATCTAATAATATAAGTTTAATGTAGAAAAAAATCTTAATACTTTTTTTATCTGGTAAGCCAACTTTGCTTTTTGAAATTTTAATTGAATCAGTGTACTCACAGTTGAAGTAACTGGAGCCGTTGTAATCTCTCGATGAAGCCCATAGCCTTCAATCGATGTCAATGTAAAAACTATCATGGTCAGAATTAGGCACGAGAATTTGTTATGGGACAGTAAAAGCATTTTCCCATTTATTTTGTTCACGAAATGCACGAAATACAAATGTTGTTCCGAATCACGGATACGTTCTTCCTTTCATTGATAGAGCATCATACACCACGCGTTTTGCTAAATTCCACGATCGACATGTATTATATTGAATCGGTACGAACATTCGACCACGATTTCGTTTCAGTGCTGTTCTTTTCACCTTCGAATTTTACAGAGAAGCTGCGGATTCTGGCTTCGTCGAAGATCACTGTTGCTCGCGCACGCTTTCACCGTAGTTCCACAAAGAAGTCGAACTGATCGACCAAGAGTCAGCCGGTCTTTATGGTTACGAAGAAAGTTCTTTCACTGTCGCGCTGTTACCATCGCCCCGGTCCCATTCAGTACACGTGGCATAAACGTGGTGAATTCTCTCAATTTGGAATCATGATGTCTGCATGTCTTTCGTTTTCACGTAAGAATGGAGAGCACGTACGTCTCAATGGAAGCTTTCGCCGTTTGCAGTATCACTTCATATATTCTTTTTATATTTTATAGTTTTTTTTAAGCGAATAATTTTCTCAATCTCTGGTTTTTCTCGAATAATTTTTGAAAAATAACTCATTAATTTGTAAATAAATACATATTTTTAAAGAAATCTCTTTTTATGATACGAATAATTGATTGCATGTAATAAGCAATCTGTAAATTATCACAATATGTTTGATGTAAAGTTTCTTAAATAATAACTTTTTTTAGTTTTAATCTCTTTCTCCAAAATTCAAACGTTACTTAAAATCTAGATATATAACATTGTAAATAAAGAACATACATTTTTTAGTAGGAAACATTTTCTATTGGAATAGTTCGTAATATATTTATGTCAAAATCTTAATTGCTAGACATGCCTGACGTAAAATCTTTTTATTTCTTAAGTTGAATATATCGTTACTTTTTTTACAGATACTGGGGAGTATAGATTATTAAAATTATTAATTTAATCAAGCATACATACGTAATACATACAATTATTCATCATGTTTTGTCTTAAAAAAGTTATAAAAGAAATTTAAAAGAACTATTGATTCCTTCTTGGAAAAGAAAATATTTAAAACGGTTTAAGCAACACAGCTAATGCATTGTCTTACTACATATTATATAAATTTATAATTTGTTTAATCCTTCTTCCAAAATATACTTTTGTTATGTGTATAGAAAATTTTTTAACGGCAAAAATGTCAAAGATATATATATAATGCCTTTAAATAAGTATCAACGGTGAGAATAAATGCACAGTGAAAATTAATATATTAATTTGGACAATTATATAATTTTATAGAGAATATAAAACTATCATGTATTTATATTTTAATATTAATACTTAAAAATATTAAAAAGAGGATGTTAAACTTATAGTTTACATCATAGGCTTAGGCTCTTTTATAGTTAATATTAGTATAATTAGTTTAAAATTGTTGAGTTTGTCGATAAAATAGATTTTTCTTAGGAAGTATATTTATTATACATACATTAATTTGGGAAAAATTATGCGGTGCAAATAACGGTTTGAAGGTTTCACTAACCCACATTCATCATTGAAAGTAAAACATCTTATGTTATGGACTGCTGACCTGATTTTGCTTATTATACATTTATATAAAATATTTGAATCTTACTTTTACTTTATATATTTTTATCATGAGAGAGATGTGTGTGTGTGGGGGGGGGGAGCATGTGTGTGTCTTAATTAACAGTGATCTTATCTACTTATAATCTGATAAATATACAATTTCTAAAGTGTTAGCTCTCTTTTAGATGAAAACATATATCGATAGCATTTATTATATTTATTCGTTAAAAAAAAGTGATTTATTTAAAATTGGACCAAGCACAAAATGATATTTTTATTATAATATCTTGAAGAGCCAGGAAATAGCATGCGTATTATTTGTTGCGCGCGTGCTTTTAACATTTTAGCATTAACAAATAAGAAATTATAAGTTACATAATTACTCAAAACATATTAATAGATATAACGTATGTGTGTGTGTGTTTATGATATATTTTTTTGTGCATAAGTAATCAGTATTTTATGTCTATCTAACACAGTTTCGTCTTTAATATTATCTTGTTTGTTACCATATAATTGAATTTTTTTTTCTATATATTTGCTTGCAAAATTAATCTTAAATTCTTCTTTTCGATTAGATGGCATCTTATCCAGAAATGCGAATGTGGACATCACTGAGACTGTGGAAAAATCAATGTAAATGTATTAATATACGTGAATCATTTATTAGCAATTTAATAAGTATATTATTAATTTTCAATGAGATTATTTTGAACTTTGAACCTCTATTTATTTTTTTGTAAATAAACTTTGAATTTTTTGAAAAAAAAGACCGAATTAATTTGTGCACTTAATACAATATAAAATTCAATTTTAATACATCTCTAAAAGTTAATGTAAAGCTAATGTGATTTTCTGTGATTTTGTTTCTTATTTTTTATATTTTTTTTTGTATTGTTTTATTCAAAATTAGCGAGTTAAAAGTTGACTAATTTTAGAACAGGCAAGAAACACGTGATTAAAAACGATAATTCTATAAAATTCGTGCGCGAAAAAATACAAAAGCAATAAGTAAACAGCAAGAAACACGAAGTAAAGAGAACATTAATCTTAATATAAAACTATTTGTATAGATTACTATAAATTAGTCTTAAAAATACTTACGTAAGAGATTTTCAGAATCAAAAATATTTAATTCTCGAAGACTGCAGTGATGAATATAAAACCCAATACTTTCAAGTAAATCTTTCAGTTTTTTGTCAGATATTGAATCATTAAATGACAAAGCATATTTTTCTGTGTAATTCTGTTTTGATATATGAGAATAACATGATTAACATTTTTTAACTAAAACAATATATAAAATATAGGAATAACAAATCTGTATATATTATATAACTTTACTTGCATATATGGTGCAAAGCGGTCATCTTGTGCTATAGTTCCCAAAACTTTAAGTAGTGAATCATGAGCTGCTACGAATATTATAAGTATTGTTCCACCAGGTCGAAGCATGCGATAAATATTTTCGAACGTTTGCCTATTTGGTAAAGAAGAATGCACTCAATTTTATAATTATTGCAATATTTTAAAGTAAGAAAAAATGTTTCTCTTACCACATGTTACTACACCATTGCAAAGTGTAAAATGAAAATATATGATTAAACTCGGAAATGAATTTTACAGGCAAATTTTTAGTTTCAATATCCAATACTTCAAATTTAAGTCGTTTATTGTCACCATACATTTTTTGCGCATGTTCGATCATACTCTTCGAAATATCTGTACCTTTATATACAACATAATATATTGTTGAGTTAAAAAATAATTTATATCGATATATATGTACTGTATATCTATTTTATTACCAATTATTACTGCATTTGGATCAAGAGCTGATAAGAGAATATCATTTGTTATATCTCCAGGTCCACAACCAATATCCATACACTTTCCAGATATATTTATTAAATTCTTAGCAAATTCATTGATTATATCTTGTGCTTCATTTCTTTGTACACTATTGAAGAAGGCATATTGCATTGGATCCGTCATTTCTATAATGACTTTATCATTATTAGTTTTATTAGTATTAATTAGATAATACTTAGTTAAGAAGTTAAAAGAGAATTAAATAATAAAATTAAAAAGTTAATAATTTAACCTAATTAATTTGAAAACACATACCCTTTAATTTATCTATTTCTTTTACATAGTACAAGAAAAATGATAAAAAAGTGCATTTTTACATAAAAAATATTTCTTTGTTATTTCATATAGACTTAACAATTCTTTAATTTGATATAAATAATGCTTTACAAAATTAACTTTTATTTTAACTTAATTTAATTTTATTTCATTTAATTTTAATCTAACTTTTAACAAAGTTTTTTGTTTCTGTAATTTTTAATGTAAATAAGTTAATTTTATAAGCTACCAATTTAAATTTAATTAGTTTAAAAAATATTAACTTACCTAACTCTGGTATAAATATAGTGCAATGTTTTAAAGAACAGGAAAGTGTAGTTTTCGGAGACCTATGCTAGTACTGACGACTTTTCTTTATTTCGAATAAATTCGGAGAAACTTTAATCGGAGAAATTTTGATCAAAAGACACGGTAGTATTTCCTAGGACGTTACATTTAATACTAATGAGATTCAGAGTGAAGCTCACGTAAATATATACGATTCGTTTCATTCTTGCTGCACGTGACTGCGTACGTCAGTGCTCGACGTTAAGGATGTATCGGACATACAATCTTAGATAAAAGTGCATGAAATTTGAAATACTTAAATATCTATGCCTAACGCATTGTAAATCTAGATGTAAGAAAGTTGAACGATAGTTGGAGTCTTATTTTTACTCTTACAAAGGTATTTTTTACGTATTTGCGATTTTTTTCACTTATGAGTTTAATCTTTTGACAGTGAAAATGCACAATTATCTCAAGTTATATTTTATTTCTTTAAAACGGTGTAGTGAAGACAATTGAAACTTGGCAGATATTTTCATCTATTCATATACTAGATGTACAAAAAAATTCAAAACATTGGTACTATTTCTTCTATATTTTTTTAGCTGTTTCATCCGTCAAGTTTCATCGTCCTTTTCCATAAGATAGAAAAGGATAAAATCATGTAAAATCAGTGAAAATTAAAATAGTTATAAATCAGCAACCGTTTAGTGGATGCGTTTTCAATTTTTTGTAGTACATAAGGGAAACTAAAAGAACAATTTCACAAATTTTTAGCAATTTTGTACCATTTTGAACTTCAGTCCGATACATCCTTAATGGCCCTTTTCGAAGATTTCAGAGGTGACGTCTACCGTTCCTCCACTAAGCTCGCGACTTTGACGGCCGAGCCGCCGATCGTGCGCGAGATTCCTCAAACGCTTAAATGAAGAACTATTACAGCAATTGTTTAATAGAATAGTTAAATCAATTGCATGTAATTTCAGTAAAGAAATGGGTACAATGTGTATACATATACATATATGTATATATATATGTATATAATTATTAAATAATTAATAAATGTTTTGAGTTTGGTTTTGTATTATATTCTGTATCTCTTGTTGTGTAATTATTTAATTATTATTATAATATTAATTATTATTATAGTATGTAATTATTATTAGTAATTATCAAGCTAAATAAGGATTTAAATGATCTGTTACGATCCCTCCTACTTTAATATCCATTTAAGTACACGAATTTGGCAAGAAAAAATAAGTCTATAATTAAAATACACACACACACATTTATATAAAGTTTTTTATTTTAAAATTTGATTTTCTTTGTGGGTATCAGTATATGTATAAGATACTAATACTAAGAAACTATTAACTAGAGAATGGTTATCATATTGGTATATCCTACTTTATTTTTTGATAATATTTCTTAAATAAAAACTGAAAATTTTTTCATGACAAAGACGATGATATAATCCACATTTGAGTTAAAAAAACAAGTTTACTGTTCTATGGTTAATGTTGTAAGACTTATAAACATCTGTTAATATAAATATTTCTGCTAACAAAAGTATTAATATCTTTTAGCCTTATTTTACGATTATTTGTGTATTAATATAATTGTTACACAATTTTCTGTGCATAAACTATTAACCCTTTGTATAGATTTAATATAAGCTCTTCATTATGTATTGATTTATAATGAATTTTTCTTCTCATGTATTCGTCTATAAACATATTTTTGTATTCTTCTTTCAAGTCATATGGCATGTCTTCCAGAAATGGCAAAATGGATAAAATTGTTTCTATAACAAAAATCTCGTGGGATCTCGAGAAATTTTACTATACTTTTAGTACATTTTACTCAAAAGTATAGTAAAATTCATCGAGGTCACACATTATCCCACAATTACCAAATTTTTTTAGGGTAAATTTTAAGAAAAAATTCTCTCCGTGTAATAATTCTTTAACGTAAAATTACTTTTTCTATATTTTTAAAATTACTTACTCAATAACTCCTGATTGTTTATCGGTTTTGATTTTTTATCATTATAGCTCGCTTCTCGAAGACTACAATGATGAACTGTAAATCCGACATTTTCAAGTAATTCTTTTAACTCTTTGCGAGCATTCTTTGCCTTATGAAATACCCCAATGTTTTTCATTGTATCCTATATGAATAGGAAATTAATAATCAATAATTTATGATTTGAACATTATAAAGTAATAATAATGATAACGATAATAACAATAATAAAATAGCGCAAATTATATAATATATTAATAATTGAAATTTGATAATATATTATAATTTACCGGTATATACTGTGCAAAGCGAATATCCCGCGCCAAAATTCTAAGAACTTCAAATACATCATGAGACTCTATTATATAGAAAAGCAACGTTCCATTAGGTCGTAGTATTTGATATATGTTCTTGAATGCTTGTCTGTTTAATAAAGCAGATAAATATAAATAATTTTTTTATATTTTTTCTTGATTAAACATTTTCTTGATTAAACTATATAAAATCTTAAAATAAATCTTTATTCGAGTAATATTTTTTTAACGCAATATAATCTTATTTCAAGATTTTCATTTTGAAAAGGTATTGTCAAAATAACAATATTCTTTTTTTCTGTGTAATAAAATGTATTTAGAATAATGAAACGTGTGATAAATTTATATGTATATATAAAATTTGGAATGTTTGTTTTATTCTAAGATGCACATAGATGTATGTTTGAAAAAAAAAATTAACTTTTACTTATTTAAAACAATTTATTGAGTTAATAAGAGTTAAAATATATGTTAGTTTAAATTATATTTTATATAATATTTGTGATTACCTAATTATATTAGGTGTTATAATAGGATTAGGTATTATAATAGGATAACATATTATAGAACAATTTGTTGATAATATTTGAAAAATCAATATTTTGAAAAATTTTGAGAAACTAACTTTTTGAAAAAAAAGTAACGAAGTTATCTATACATATAATAGAGAACAAGAGAAGGAATAAAATTTGGTCCATATATCATAAAAATAAATTAAGAAATTGGTTTTAATTTAAAAAAAGTTGTTACTAAATTATATATTTATTCAAATAAAAAAAAACTTGTAGAATGCATATAAGTGTATGCACGTACATATAAACTTCAATATTTTATTTGGCCATATTTAAGATGATAAAAAAAATACATATGAACGAAAAAGATACATACTATGCATATAATTTTCAATATTTTATTTGGCCATGTTCAAGATGATAAAAAAATACATATGAACAAAAAAGATACATACTATGCACATAAACTTCAATATTTTATTTGGCCATGTTCAAGATGATAAAAAAAAATACATATGAACAAAAAAGATACATACTATGCACATAAACTTCAATATTTGATTTGGTCATGTTCAAGATAATAAAAAAAATACATATGAACAAAAAAGATACATACTATGAGCTGCGTGTGAAAATAAAAACTTATATAATATTCTTGCTTGGCGTGTAGAATTTTTCAAATGGAAAAATTTTATATGCTAAATAAGAACGTTATGTATCACAAGTTTAATTTTAAATACAATATTAATATCGATTGAATTAATCAGAATTACAAATAAAGCATAGAGATTTTTTTAAAGCATAAATTCTATGCGTTAAGTGAGTTGATTTGTTTTATTCTAAGATGCACATACATGTATGTTTGAAAAAAAATATTAACTTATACTTGTTTAAAACAATTTATTGAGTTAATAAGAGTTAAAATATATTTTAGTTTAAATTATATTTTATATAATATTTGTGATCTAACGTCATTGCACCACATTACGTAAACAAGTATGAAACGAAAATATTACTGTGATAAAAAAATAAGATGAATTTTTTATTTAAACTTTGCGGGTACTGTAAAATCATGAAATTATTTTTTTGTGGTTTGGTAGTATTGTCTGTGACATCTATGCAGAGTTTTATGTCAATATATTTAATTGCTGCAGAGCTACACGTGTTTTTATAAACACACAAAAGTGAGTTTTTCAAATAATTTTGTTGAGCAAAGAATTTGCATTAAATTTTGTTTGCAGAATGAATATTCTGCCGTGGCCTTCTGCAACATCCTCAACGTTTCCGCGGCAGAATATTGATTCCGCAAACAAAATTTAGTGCAATTTCTTTGCTCAACAAAATCAGACATAATAAAAATCGAAAAACTCACTTTTGTATGTTTACAAAAACACGTGTAGCTCTGCAACAATTAAATATATTGACATGAAACTTAGCATAGATGTCAAAGACATCCTACCACAAATCCACAAAAAAATTATTTTATGATTTTATAATACCCGCAAAGTTTAAATAAAAAATTCACCTTATTTTTTAATCACAGTGGTACATGACCAAATTTAGAAATATATCTTGTCGATAAATTTTTAGTTTAAATTTTTGATATATTGATTACCTAATGTCGTTGCACCACATCAAAGTATGAAACGAAAATACATGATCAAATTCAGAAATATATCTTGTCGGTAAATTTTTAGTTTCAATATCTAGTATCTCGAATTGAAGTCGGTTCATGTCACTGCATGTTTCATTCGCATATTTGATCATTTTCTCCGAAATATCCGTACCTTTACAAAATCCAATTATTGAATATAATAATTACTTAATTTTGTTATTTCAATAATTTATTATTCTATTACCAATTATTTGTGCCTGTGGATGAAGAGCCGGTAATAGAAAATCCTTTGTTATATCTCCAGGGCCACAACCGATGTCCATACACTTTCCACACATATCATTTAGTTTCTCGATAAATTCTTCGATTATAAGCGTTATATGATATTTTTGTATCATGTTAGATGCACTGTAATCTTTTGGACTCGTCATGACTGTCTTTCCTTTCAATGCTGTGGTTTTGAAAGTAATGTGCTACGGTATTATCTCAAGCAGGCTTATATACTCTGTGATATCACGGGGAATAATGATCACAAAGGTTTTGTTTATGTATGAAAAATCAAGAAAATTATATAGAAGAAATCATGAGATAATGTGACTCCAATTCAGCTTTATGAATTTGTTTTAATTTTTGTTATTATTCTTTAAAACCAAACATTGATATAATATTACAGAATACAATTGACATTTACAAGGACAAAATACCTATATAATTTCAACAAAATTCTTTTTTGTTATTATGTTATTTATGTTATTGTTACATGCAGGGTCATATAAATAACAATTACTGATAATTTTTAATATATTGTAAATTTTTTAATAATTAATTGAAATATTGTATTATTTTTTAATTTAATCGAACCTACTTATACATGTAAGACTATAACATTATGTATAAAAAGAAGCATAAGCATAATTAGTCAATTTTTTAAATAATTAAAAATTAAAAAAAGGGGGCATATACGTTTGAAGCCACAAAAAAGAAGGCATTTTTTACGAACTTTTTTTATTTAGAGCCAAGAAGCAAACTATAAAAATGGGACTTTTTACATAACAAAGTACACCTTTTGTAATTCTTATGCAAATTTTATTACAATGATTTTATTGAAAAATCCCCCCTTCCATCGTTGTGTAGTCAGCCATAGTCCACGGTGACAATAATGATTTCTCCTTTATCCCTGTTCAACTGAAATACCAAACGGCATCTTGAAGACGAGTAAATTTCCTTGTTATTGTCGTATCTAATTTTTTAAATTCGAATTCTATTTTTTTTAAACAAACAAAAATAAAATTTTGTGCCAAAAATCGGCGCTTTAACTTTAAAGATCCGCTATTTTGTTTAAAATTCGAATTAAAAAAATTGGATACGACAACGACAAGAAAATTTACTCTTTTTTAAGATGCCGTTTAGTTTTTATATTTTGGTTGAACAGAGAAGGAGAGATCATTGTCACCGCGGAATTATGCATAGCGATTACATGACGATGGACGAGGGAAGGGGAAGGATTTTTCAACAAAATCATTGTAATAAAATTTGCATAAGAATTACAAAAGGCGTACTTTATTATGCAAAAAGTCCCATTTTTATAGTTTGCTTCTTGGCTCTGAAAAAAATTCATGAAAAATGCCTTCTTTTTTGTGGCTCCAAACGTACATGCCCCCTTAATGTAATCATATAATGTATGTTAATCAATTTTTTTTTATATAACTGTGATTGCTTGAATGAATAATGATAAGTAATGATTACTTATATTAAACCCATTACTCTCGTTTACAAACAAGACAGCGCTGATAAACAGTTGTATTTAAATAACATACATTGATTTTTATGGTAATTTATACATAATGATTGATTAAACAAAGCTTCAGCATCCAGTTTTAACACTATTTTTTATTAGTTTTTTTTTAATTTTTTAATTCAAAAGAAACAATAAATGCATTTAAACGTTATCAAACAAAATCTTGAGCCAAACATTTTGGCAACCTTTGTTTGATTTGTGATAACGAAATAATATATCACTTATCTCAAACAGTCTGCTCGAAGAATTTCATTTATGTAGAAATAAGAACAGTGATTATATAAATTTTCATCAGTGTAAATTTACTTTGATCACGATTTAACTTACTCTCTATTTTCTTTATTTATGATAGAATTATTTTAATAAAATATTCAATAAAATTATAATATTTTTAAAAATAAAGTTTGCAAATTTTTGAACTATTTAAAAAATTAAAAAATTTTTTTAAATAAAATCTTATGCAGAAAATATTATGAGTCATTTTTTTACAATGTTAAATAATTATTAGAAAGAGAAAAAACGGAAGAAAGAAAAAGTTTTTAACTAAAAAACGATGTTATAATAGTTATTTATAATTCAGATCTTTTTATATACAATATAAATTCGGCAAATAAAAATTTTGGTTGTTAATTTACAAGGCAATTAATGTAACACAATTAATATCGCAAAACATAAATACTTTATTATATACATTGGACTAAATGCATGTAATATTTTGTGTGTGTGTGTGTGTGTGTGTGTATGTAGTTAAAATAAATTAATGGCGCAAAGATATACAATAATATTACGATTGGAAAATTCTAGAAAAATAGTTAAATATAATAGTTATGTGTTTATACAGTTTTATACTGTTATACAAATAATAAATCTTATAAAATGTAAACATATTTTTAAAACATATAAAATAAATTATCCATATTTTAGAATATATTTATTAAAATGAAAATAATTTTATCTATTATTTCTTATTTTTCTCAGAAACTTAATGATCAAATAAATATTAAGATAAAATCTAACATTTACTGTTTCCTTATGACAATTAGGTCTACTTGATTTATAACAAAATAACAATAAGTAACAAATTTACTTTTATTGTCGATGTGGTGGAGGACAGACACATTCGTCGTCTAAATGATCTTTAAGCCATTCGATGTAATTCGTCAATTTAGTGAATACTCCTGGATAATTTGGTCTTCCACAACCACGACCCCAAGAAACAATTCCTTACATATAAAAATATACATTGTATTTTATCTTGCTTATATAAATGTAAGAGTGTTTTTTATTTAACGAAACAGAGATAAGAAGTTATTTTGGTTTTAAAATTAAATTTCAAAAATTTTAAATATTTTTTAATAAATTATAATAAAATGTAAATATAAATTATATTGTAATATTAAATTACATTATAATTATAATAAATATAAAAAATATAAATGTAAATTTTAATTTTTATAATAAAATTTTAGTTTGTTATTATCAAATACGTACCTAGTACTACAAGCTGTTTATAAATTCCTTCAACATGTAAAGGTCCACCACTATCACCCTTGAAGTAAAAATTTAAAAAAATATATAATAGTATGAATTATATATAAATAATAGTATGAAAATAGTAGTATGCTTCGTTCTTTAAAAAGTTAGGTCGTACATATTAATTAAGTTATATTGATTTATAGTTAATGATAATAATGAAATTAATGATCCTCGATTAGTATTAATTAGATATTGAATATTAAAATCTCTATTAATAAAAACTTAAAAATAATTTTTTTCTAAATTATAAATATCTATTAGTACTTTACTTATACGCGCACATATATACTTTTTTTGCTGCATTTGTTATTTTTTATTTTAAATTATTAATTGTTATATTTATTTTGCACTCTGATTAACACTTACAAAACAAGCATCTCGTCCTTCTACTGCTCCTTCCGGATGTATATAGCCGGCACAAAACATATTTTCAGTAATGCGATTTTTTGCATATCCAGCTCGATCGCATTCTTCTTGTGATAAGATCGGCAGATTAACTTTTCGTAATTTGTCACTTATTGGCTTATCCTCTCCTGTTTGACCCCATCCAACGACGGTTGCAGGCGTTCCAGTGTAGTCAATGATTTCTGTAATTTTGTAATTCTAATATCTTCTATTGTATGAATTCTATTAGCACAAAAAACTCGCTATTTAAATTTTTAAGCGCAACTTAAATTACATAGAGAAGCATATAACAAATTTAAAGCTTATTCAACGAAAAGATTAATAACAATACAGTAATATACACTGTCTTGTTGTAGACATCTAATATATCATAATTTATATATTATTTAAGTTAAAATAATGCATCTACACGCCTATATATAGTTGCATGTAGTAATTTATAACATATAACAATATAAAAAATTGTATGTTTGATAATTAGTAAGGTTAAACATTTTGTAAATTTTTGTTAAATTTTTATAAAATGTACATATATATCTGATAAGTACTTAAAATATACATATCTCTTTGATTTTTTTATATTAGAAATAACTTACTATTTTGTGGTAAACACGCTGTTCGTACAATGCCATTTACAGATACGGGTTTATCCATCTCTATGATCGCTATATCATTGTTAAATGTATAACTTTGAAAATTTTCATGAATAGTCCTCGATTTAATCCATCGAATTATAGCGTTGCTGCCAATTGAGGAACGATCACTATCCATTAAAACAAGTTTGATAGTTCTGAAGTCAAATCTGAAAATTATTTAATAATGTAAGTATGTCGTATAATTTTGGAAAATTAAATTTATAATTTATATATACTTTATAATTTATAAATACTAGACATCACAGACGCGCGCTTTGCGCGCGCTACTTAACTTTTTATTTTTTACTTTTTAAAAATAAATTACAGCTGTCAAAATTCAATCGCAATGATAGCTACAAAAGGATCAAGGACTCGATTCTTGAATTCATTCGCAAGAGAAACGTATTCGCAAATTCTGTTCTTACCGGAATTTGCGAAACCAATCAGCATCGCGGAAAAGCGGTAACAATACCGCTCGACCACGAGCGAACTTTTCGCGTTCTCACGGTCTTTTTTATTATGGATAAAAATTATCTTCGATTTAAAGTTACTTGACACATACCCTTGCAAACAATGAGCCGCAGTAAGTACATGCTTCCGTGTTATTAGGCTTCCAGCACAGTAAAATTTTCCATTTTTATTCATGCTAACTATCCAGGGATAATCATAAACGCTGGTTACATTGCCACCAATAATTCTTGCCTTTCTCCCAAGCCCGCAAACTATAATAATGCATTAAAAAAAAAGTATTCTTATTTGGTTATAAATAATTTAATAACACTATTATATATGATGTAAATATTTTCTATTTACGCATTATAATTAATTTTATTAATTTGCATTTTAAATGTAGAAATAGAATTGTGATTATTACATTTATGAATTTTAACAGAAATGAATTATATATACTTTTCTCAACTGAGATATTAAAATATGTTTAATTGTTTGCGTCTATTACTGTTATACACAATATATAAATTAAAAAATTTTCATTAAAAAAAGTAGAATAATCAGATACGTTGTTTTTATTTACCGCAATCGTTGCAGATATTCGGCTTTTTAGAAGGGAATGAAAACGCAGGATTGAAATCAACATAAGACACTTCGTCTATTGCCGGATAATCAACGTCAGCCTTCGTGATGTTATAGTGAACTTGAGCATTTGAGGTTGGCAAATTTCGTCTGTTCGACAATGTCTATAAAAAAAGAAAATTAGGAATATAAATATTTTAATATTCCTAATTCTATTTATTACTAATTAATTTACTATTAATTTGTGTTTCTTTTATTAAATTTGGTAACGAAGTTGGTCAATGTATAACTATATAAATACTTCTTTACTAAGAAATTATTATACAGGAATTTCTTAGTAAAAAATTATTATACAGAAATATTTTAACGATATTTTGTGTAGAACATTTTTTAAAGAAAATACTTTATTTCTGGATTATTTGTGCTTTTTTAAAAATTAAGAAAAACATGAAAGTGAAATTACAAAAAAGTTAATCATCAATCGCTTTATTATACATTTAGTTAGTATATATAAATTGACATTTAACAAATATAAAGCTTGAAACATTTTGTATACTTATTTATAGTGTAATTTAAAAAATTAATAATTTATTTGAATTAATTATGTTAATATTTTATTACTTTTATGTCTTTCTGTTTTATCTATTATTTGTCATTGTTTAAATATAAAATAAGAAATTTAAACTAAATTTTAACTTAAAGAAAAGAAGATATTGTCATTTCTGTTATTAGCACACTTTTTCATAAACCCCTATATAATGATTATTTAACTTACCATATGAGATAATGCGTAACAGTAACTCAGGCATAAAAACAGCACGTGAATGTATCTCGTTGTTGCGTAACCATTCATGCCGCCTGCGATTTCCGGTAATCAATCCGTGCTAATCGGTAAATTTGTTTTGTCGCAAAATTCGTGCCCGTGCACGTGCTTACACCCGTAACGTGAAAAGTCTAAAGGCATCCCAGTCGTTTTGCCGTTTTATAGTAAATTATAACTAACGCAAAAGTTAAGCCACGTCTCTCGGTGGGGATCGTCAACCTTGAGTGGTGCGTTTGCATTGGCAGATGTTGCATGTGACAGCCTTTAAATCACCCAGTCGGTCGGTGTACGCGCCCATTGTCTTACCTGTACAGGTATCATCGTAGGTACAAGCACAATGAAAGATTCAAGCGTTTACACACAAGCGTATCGGTTTATGGCGTAATCGACCGTCGGCCACCACGAACATCCAATGTCAACCCGGCCCACCTCTTCTCCACAGCGACCCTTTATTTCAGGGATCTACCGAGACTGGATTAATGTTAATTTCGTCAGCGGATGAACGCGAATGCTACCATGGCCGTTCTGATTCATTGTCGCGGTATAATAACGGTGACAGTGACAACGACAATGACGACGACGATGATGATGATGTCGTCGTTAATGATGTTGAAGATCATGATATGATAATAATTATAATAGATTAATAATAATAGATCATTGTCGTATAAATTACGAGAGCAAATTAACTAATTGCAGAGTTTTGCTCATACGTTTGAAGTGCCGCCAAAGTACTGAATTCTTATTTTTGTCATTGTTCCATATGAAACTTTTTTCAAATATTTATAAAGTAAATTAATCTTTTTCTTTCTCTTCCTCTGCCGAAGAGAGGAATACGTAATGTAATATTCTTATACCATCTTACACGTGCATTCTATAAAGTACGATTATGCACAACTCAAACCATATCTTATGATATGTGATAAATATTTACGAAATTTAAACTTAGCAATGTCGTGCATCACTTGTACTTAAGAGAAATAATCAAAAACGTAATACAGAAATTCCGCGACAGTTTGTAAATGTATTATATGGTACAATTTTATAACATAGGTTATCTCAAGTTTAGAAAAGAGTAAATAATCATAGATATGAATTTTTTTTAAATTTAAATATAATATGAAATTATTATATTGAAAGTGTTTTAAAAGTTTCTAATATCTGTTAAATACCATGAGATATTACAGTTGCAATCGAGTCAATGTAATAACTTTCGTCTTTGGCATCGATTTTAATGGACAAACCTGTAGAGTGAAAGGAAAAAGTACAATTTTCTCGGACTATTAAGATTGCAGTTAAAATCATAAACATATGATTTTAACTACATGATGAATCGGCGATCTATTAAAACGTTTGCGGCTTTTCAAGGATTTTTAGTTACCTAGAAGAAGATTAGGTGAATTTGTGAGCAAACATGCGATATAAAAATATACTTAAATGAATTTAAAGTGCCGCACTTTTCTCAACATAAAAGTGAGTTTAATATAAGTTATTTAATATTTTTACACTTATATATTTGTCATGATAGACATAATATTTTGCAATTTGTTAATTTACAGATATTATTTTTTCTTAATTACTTTTACTTAATATGATCCGCATGTAATCTTTATTCAATGTCACAATTGCAGGCAAATTTAAGGCAGAATTTATCGTAAAAATATATGTGAATTAAACTTTTTAATTACATTTGATTCATTAAATTTTCAGAGACTATAATTATTTTTTAAATTTCATCGCCATTGACAAATATAATACGTAATAAAAATTATTTTAAATTTAAGTTTTGAAATAAAAATTTAACTTAATTAGTATGAAGAAATTATTAAGCACTATAATTTGTTTCAACCAAAAAATGTATTTCTTATTTTTTGTGTCATTCACATATTGATTCAACTATTATTGTTATGAACTTCTATTTCCTTAATTATTTGAATAGATTATATTTTTATCAATACTAATATAATGTAATGTTTAGTTTCCAAGAGATAAGGGAGTGTCGCTTTAGGAAGCTTATGCCAATGTTGGCGACCTTCTTCTATATGTATATTACACTTCTCTCATATCTTTGTAACCTTAAACTCTACCTGAGAATGATGTGTTAAGGCGTGCGCATTTTTTACTATTCTCCGCGACAAAGTTATCTCTGAAAAGATCACATCGCAGATTTAATCTAATCTTGAAGAAACGTCAAAATAAAGCAAGGCTTCTGATAAAGTCAGACATACATTGAGACAATAAGGTAATGCGTCTCGCCCGCATGAGGGTCTCGTTACCTATATACCTTGACCTACTGTTACAGGTTACAGGTGGTGCACAATCTGTTGTCCTGTCGCGCATCTTATCTCATTTGTTTAGCAATAATCGGAGTTATGATAAGTAG